>NC_142686.1:68489393-68792424 GCF_056320005.1 Nelumbo lutea
CCCTAAAAACCATATCATGGTCTCTACGGGCCCAACACTTACCCTAAGTGGTCCCTGGGCCAAGCCACCTTGTAACACCCAGGGACTGTGGGCAGATGCAAGATTAGCCCATCAGGCATTATCCTCAATGATCTTACACTTAACCTCTCAGCCCATAATGATCATACACTGCCCGACAAAAGAGGACCTCTCCCTCGGCTATAAGGTACAGTGCTGCACTCTCCGCTTATATGGATCCCGGGAATTAAAACCGTTTGCAAACCTTTTAGAAACCATAATATATATACTTTTATATCTCATATAAAATATATTTTGCAAAACAAATCTCAACAATTGAAATCGGTTGTCGGCAGTCTTTGTTTCCATTAGTGAGAGTGCATCCCCGATCATTACCTTTGTCCGACAAATGGGCTAATCCTGTCACTATGATCACCCACCCAGATGAATTCTCAGACTGTCCCAACATACCCAGGTTTTGACCCCCGCTAAGGATCTCACTGATTGGTATATCAAAGACAGCCCAGTCTGACACCTAGTGCAGTATCATAGTCGAGTCTAGGGTTCGGGTGTAACTTTCCAATTTTGCCCATCAATCTCCAAGGTCCAAGGCAATACTGAAAATCTGGTCCAATTCAAAGATTCAATTAATCCTACACTGTATGTGCCTAGGGTCTCACCCTGGCAGTTGAGACAGGCCACCCCAACCGACTTGGTGGCACCACAGTGTCAGCCTTGTCAAGATAGGTCTTCCCAGACCGACCCACTGGTTGTGAACATTCTAAACTAACATGAGTCTCATTAAGTGTCCAATTTAAGGGTATTACACAGAAACGTACCAAGGGAACATGAATCAAATATGCACTTTTATTCATTTACAATAAACTCATAAAGTATATCATTTTGATTGAAGCTAAGGGCATACAAAACTGTCTAACATTTATAGCCATCTCTGGATAAGCCTCCTAAACTAATTAGGAGAGAGTTTCCTAATCCAAATCTTATATTTGGATCTGGACTCTTAAATGGATAAGATTTATCTTATCCTTCAACTACACCTAATCAGTTTAAAACTGAATTCGCCCCCTTTTAATTAACTAACTTAAGCTCAGTTCGAATTGGGTTGGGCCCATTAAGGTTATGTGCTCACTTACTCTTTAATCTGTTGCACAGTTGGCTCTCTTTGTATGGCGTGGGACCCTAACATTGATCTACACATCAGCCACATGGGTTCAGCCCAGCCTTTGTTACAAGACCTGGCCGAATTCACTATAAGAGATAGTGAACCCATGAATCCATCATCATGGGCTCTTAATGGGCCCAACATTTACACTAAATGGTTCTTGGATCCAGTCACTTTATGAAAACCCAAGAACTGTGGGCAGATGCAAAATTAGTCCATCAAGTATTACCCTCGATGATCTTACACTTAACCTCTCAGCCCATAATGATCAAACGTTGCCCGACAAGAGAGGACCTCTCCCTCGGCTACAAGGTACAGTGCTACACTCTCTACTCACATGGATCCAAGGAATTAAAACATTTTGCAAACATTTTGAAACCATAATATATATGTATATCTCTATATAAATATATTTTGCAAAAACAAATTTCAACGTTTGAAATCAACTGCCGGCAGTTTAGGTTTCCATCAGAGAGAGTGCATTCCCCGATCATTCACTTTGTCCGACAAAGGGGCTGATCCTGTCACTACGATCACCCACTCAGGTGAATTCTCGGACTTCCCCAACATACCAAGGTTTTGACCACCTCTAATGATCTCATTGATTGGCATATCAAAGATAGCCCAATCCGACACCTAATGAAGTACCATAATCGAGTCTAGGGGTTAGGTGTAACATTCCAGTTTTGCCCATCTATCTCCAAGGTCCAGGGCAATACTGGAATTTGGTCCGGTTTAGGGTTTCAAGAAAACCCACACTACATGTACCTTAGGTCTCACCCTGGCAGTTGAGACAATCTACCCCAACCAACTTGGCAGCACATAAGTGTCAGCCTTGACAGGATAAATATCCCCAGATCTATCCAACGACTGTAAAGATTCTAAACTAACACGAATCTCGTAAGTGTCCAGTTTAAGGGTATTACACAGAAACACACCACAATGACATGAATCAATTATGTACTTTATTCCTTTATATAAATGTCAAAATATACATCAATCTGATTGGAACTAAGGGCATACACTGTCTAAAACTTTCATCATCTATCTTCTCCTCATCCACCTTCTAGGTTTAACACTCTATCTTACCTGCCTCCAAAGAAATCAGGAAATCTTGTAAGTTGTTTGTCATCATCTGCTGGCCCCTGCTCCCTTTTCCTTCTAGAATACATATCATTTGCTTCTTTCCGCTTCCAAAAATAAATAAATAAATAGACTCTGTAACTGTAATGAACCACCCCTTCCTATTCCACTTTTGTTCAACCTCAAATCTTTTTTTTTTGTTATCTCCATAGAACTCTTCCATCCAATCCTTCTAACCAAGTATAAAGTTCCATCAATAAAGCCTTTAAGCCAACTTACTGCATCTCCACCCAAATAAATGGTGGCCAATTTCTCTTCCCTAACCTTCAAAGAAACCTGTCCATTATTCCTTCTTTGAAAAGCAGTTTTTTGGCTTTGATTGCCTAGACTCATCACCACCTCTTCACTGGCCTACATCCTTCACCTACCATGCTCACTTCATCACCCCTATTTGCTTCATCTCCCATGGCTCCACAACCTCCAATCATCCCGTTTCGAGACTCTTTTTGGGAAGAATTGGATGATTTAAGAAGAAAGTGGAATCATCCGTGGGTAATTGGGAGGCTCCTATGAGAAGAAGAGTCGCGGAGAAAATAGAAGGGAAATGAGGGGTTTTGCAGAGTTCATGAGGTGGGAGTTGGTTGATCTGCCAATGCTAGGGGGGAAATACACTTGGACACACTAGACAACAAATTCCCACTCCCATTCATGTAAAAAGGTCCCTATATCTCTATTAATAATATTACTCATTCCTCTTTTTCCACCCCAAACTCCATTCAGTTCTTTTATGCCAAGTTAGCCATAGACTACACTAGTACACTCTTAAAAATTAGATAAACGAGAAGACTACACTTAAAAATTCAGATATTTGTGTGTGCATATGTACACACACACATATTGTCAACTTTTTTATGCTAAATTAGCAATAAACTACACTCTTACAATTTGGATAATTGGGAAAATAACATGAAATCAGTGTAGTGTACACATTGGCAAAGAAACCACATTAACAAAAGTCATAATAATAATCATCAACATCATCATCTTCTAAGCCTTGTCCCAACTATATGGGATAATGGGATCAGTTAAATGAAGCCAAACAATTCTAGTCTATTTTCCCTCATTTTATCACCTATTGGAGATACTCCTAGGTTCCTTTGAACAAGTTCATTCCTAGTCCTATGATCCTATCCTTTCTAATTTTCTCATTCCATCTGAACATTCATGTTTTGATCACACTCATTTTTTTGGACATGTTGCTTTTTAGCCACCCAACACTCTGCTTCATAAATCATTGCTTCCCTTATAACCAATACATAAAATTTTAAACCACACTAACAGAAGTGCAAAACCAAAAATATTATACATGCATCTACAGAGATATGGAATTCCAGTAAACTGTAACATTGCAATCTCTTACATTTATGCTTAGGAAATTCAATTCTTGGTCATATCAAGGATGAATTAGACTCACCTTTTGCCAACAAGAAGCACATGTGCTAATCCTTCTTGCATTAGAACCACAGCTAGATCAGCACTTGCAGCAGGATCTGGAATTTAGATTTGAAAGTGTCATAGATATTTAAATAGATTAATAGAAACCTACTTTTTTAACTGTTAAGACTTTCCAGGAAAATATTTGTTATTCGCAACTAGAGGAACTGAAAATATGCTATAAATTTCGTTATGGTTTAAGTAACTCCTTGCCATCTAAACCCTAGCTTATTTCTTCAGCACCTGGGTCAAATTTAAGACTAGCCTTGACATCTCAAGATTGAGCTTGTTTTCTGAAGCCACCAAATATGGCAGAAAGATGAGCATTAAAGTTAAGGTCTATGACCATGATGAGGATGTCATTTTGTCAGTATAGTAGTAATCACAGTTCAGATAATTATATTTCAAAGATCCCTCAGCTTCTTCATCAAGAAAACAATTTGGGGAAAAAGAAAGATTCTTACTGAGAAAAAATTAGCAAATAAAACTTGAAAGGCAATACTATTTTCAGAAGGCCATCATCTTTATTCATTAAATAAAATAGCATTCTAAATTTTTACATATTTCACAATGCTTCCACCATGTCTATAATTTTTATAATATTTCCAGACAACGTCTGTTATCCAACATTTCCAACATGTTTCTTTTATTTGGATGACAAATATTTCCACCAACACCAATACTTTAAACCATAGGTAGAGCCCATAGATGCTCCTAATCATTGATTGACAAAGAGAAACGGTTTCTAAGGGGAATCTCCACAACCACATACCAATAGAGCAGTATTTTTTTACTTAAGTTGTCCTACCTTTAACCCACCTTCATCTTCCTTCCCCCAATTCCCGTAGGAAGTCCCTAATAATTTTTTCAATCCTTATTATTACCTTCATTGGGGCTCTAATAATGGAGAAGAAATAAACTAGGAGGCTCAAGAAGATCGATTTTGGGGGTGTTCAGTTCATGGTTGTGTTTGTGTTTCATCTGGTTCACAAACACAACCAATGCTCTACATGACATGGTAGTTATATGGTGTACCTCACACACCAATATGCCTCCAGTCATAATGTTTTTACCTGATGATGATCGTATGATCAAAGACAAATAGTAAAGTACATGTACACATGAATCATACAATCAATGTTCGTACATCACAGTTCAAAAAATAAATAATGAATTGAACAGCCTCTTTTGCATTGTGTGGTTCAAAAAAAAAATGGTATGGTTTTGGAAACATACCACCCTTTTTCAGAACCATGAACTGAAGACTACCTTTACAAGTGTGATCCTCCCTCCCAAAGATAAGTAATTCTCTTCCACATTGTTAATTGTTGAATCTTTTTCCAGGTTCATCCCAAAAGGATATCTCTTGGTTCCCCCTAAAGGTACACCCAAATACTTGATTGGAAAATAGTTCACCTTACATCCTAAAATGTTGGCACACACATTGAGTGCCTCCTATCTTAAATTTATTCACACCAAATTACATTTAGATTGGAGTTGTTGACAAGATAGAGGACAATATTGTCTTTGTACCTGAGCTGCTTATTATGCCCCTAATTAAGGGCACCTTAATAATTTGATCACTTAATACAAAGTTAATAAAGGGGGAGGGGGCATGATATGACCAGTGTTTTAAAAGTGCAAGACGCAAAAAAAGGCACAGGGGTCAATTTGTGCCTGAGGCGCAAGGCAAGGTGTGTTCCTTTGTTAAACATAATATTAACAAAAAATGTAAACGTAAACTTTAAAATAAATGTTTTAAAAACCTATTATCTAAAATTAAAATACATAAACATAACATATAAAGAATATTTAAATGAGAATTTAAAAATAAAATCAAACATATAAAACATTTTCAAGTATGCAAAACCCATAATCTCTTTTTTTCCTCAATTACATTACTTCAAGTAGCTAATATGATGTAAAACATATTACATTCTCAATTCTACGAGCCGCCTTTGTGCCACGCCCCTCGAGGCAAGACCAAACAAGTCCATGTTAGGGTCTTAAATTCTTAGTTTCACTTGCTCACCGAAGAGGAGTAGAACCCCCTATTTGGTAATGTAGTTCATTCATTCATCCTAATAAAATATCTTCTTAAGAAGCAATTAAAAATATAAAATCATTATTGTTTGTGTGAGAACTAAGAATTTAAGACTTTAACATGGACTTGTTTGGGCTTGCCATGAGAGACGTTGGACAGGGTCCGAGGGTGGAGCCCCCAGCCCAGCCACTAGATTCACGCCTTTTTAAATCACTGGATATGACTAACATAATTCCCCCACCCCATTCTTTATTTTTCTTTTGATCAGTAATCACCCATCCCTTTTTCTCTTCTCTTTCTTCTTCTCTTCTATTTTTCAGTTATTCTTTCCTGCTAGTATTTCACAACTTGATATCAGATCACTCAAAGATCAAAGGGGAATATTTATTCTAACACATCTAACAGCAGTACTTGCTAATGTCGCCATGCCGTCAAATGATGTCAGCAGTCTATATAATTGATGGGAAACCAAGACTGAGATGATATAGGTTGGTGTGCCCTGATTTTAGATGAATTTTGGTGTGATTTGTTCGACAATTGGAGGTAGTTTCAGCATTTTTTTTTTGAATTCAAACGGAAAATGCTGAAAATTACATATTTAAATGTTTGTCATATCTGATTTATTGGAATCTTGTTAGGCAATGAGACATGGCATGTTTGATCACTATGATATTTGTTGATCTTCAGAAGGAGGTTGCTTAATTTTCGAGCCCTAGAAATATTATGGAAATACTTTTTGGTTCCTGTTTTGCCACCAGACCTAATTTTCAAATCTTTATTTTGTCTGTGTATGAACCCAAGTATCTAGGGTTCTAGGCACTAATTATTTGAAGAAATTTGTGGGGGCTAGAAAGTGGTTTTTTGGGTATTGTTTTTGATTGATATAACCTTCCAAAGATGTCTGAACTCTTCCTAGTGGTTACACAGGAACTGGTGATGGATCAGATACCTTTTTTGATTGGCAAAGAAAATTTTATTAATTATGTAACTGAAGTTTAGGAATGGTGTATGGGAGAGGTAAATAATAGACATTGTGTAGTGATAATAGTAGATAAGGATTTAAAAAATGAATTTGTAAATGTTAAAAGATTTGGGGATAGAATAATTTTAATTAGATTTCTTTTAAATGAGGAAGTTGTTAACATAATTAGTGCTTATGCACCTCAAGTGGGTCTAGAAGAAAATATTAAAAGACAATTTTGGGAAATTTTAAAAGGATTAATCCAAGAAATTCCAAATGAAGATAAGATTTTTATAAGAGGAGACTTAAATAAGCATGTAGGAAAAAGAAGTGTAGGATATGACATAGTACATTGAGGATTTGGGTTTGGCAGTGAAATGAATCAAGAGGTACAATATTAGATTTTGCAATAGCTTATGATATGGCAATTATAAACACCCTTTTTTCCAAAAGAATTATGAACCTTAATAACATTTAAAAGTGGGTCAAACATAAGTTAAATAGATTTTTTCCTTACGAGGAGAATAGTATGAATCAATGAATAATGTGTAAACTGTAAAGAATGCAAAGTTATTCCAGGTACAAGCTTAACAACACAACATAGACTAGTGGTGGTAAATATGTGCATTAGGAAATGGAAGAGAACTAGGGAAGAAAATAGGTATCCAACAATTAGGTGGGAAAACCTGACAGGAGAAAAGCTAGTTTAATTTAGAAACAGATTGATAATAGAAGGGAATTAGAATTTAGATGAAAATATTAATGATATTTGGGTTAAAATGGCAAATAATATAAAGAAAGTAACAAAGGATGTCTTTTTTTTTTTTTTTGATCATCAAGTAACAAAGGATGTCTTGGGAGAATATAAAGGGAAGTGGCAAAATACTAAAGAAACTTGGTGGAAGAATGAAGAGGTCGAAAATATAATTAGATTCAAACAAGTATTCTATAAAGAATGCTAAAAAGGTAGAAATGTAGAAATTTGGGAAAAATATAAAACCATAAAAAAGGAAGCTAAAAAGAAAGTGAATGAAGTTAAATTTAAGACCTATGATGACCTTCACCATAAATTTTTTTTATAGGAAACAGTAACTTTCATTATATAAAACCAGAGGAACAACCGTCACCTTCTAAAGTGAAAGGTGACCCCTGAATAACAAATAACTTACAACACTGCACAAAACAAAACCTCCTGATTCACCCCTTGTTTTGCTAGGTTGTCAGCTAAAGCATTTGCTGACCTCCTAGACCAATACACTTGTGCACCCAGCTCCCTTGTGAGGCTCAATAATTCCCTTACATGTTGTCTAAGGGACCGCGTTCCCAAACTATTTGATTGCAGCCAAGCTACTACTAATTTGAAATCCCCCTCCACTTATAACTGTTGAAAATCCAATTGCTTGGCCCATTTGAGCCCCTGGAGGAGAGCCAATACTTCAGCTCTAAGCGAGTCCCCCAAACCTATTGACCAGAATACAAAGCTAGGATTTTTCTTTTTGCATCTCTAAACACACCCCCTATTCCAGAAGGTCTAGCGTTCCCAATAGAGCTGCCATTAGAGTTCAGTTTGACCTTACACTGCATAGGAGGGGACCAAACTGCTTGTATGGTAGGTGATGAAGTAGAAAACTTTGCTAAAATACTCCAACCTAAACAATAAATCTATAGAGACATCCTTGAACAATTCAAGAGTTTTCATCCAATGTACTGCCTTGATGGTTATCCCTTCAATAACTTCAGGAGCTGATTTTTCTTTCCCTTGGAAAATCCTATTATTTCTCTATTCCCACACTGTGCCCACAAGAATAGCTGCCCTCGTTGTTCTCCACATCACCCTTCCTTTCTTCTTTGGTTGTCGGAAAAAGTTAGGGTCAAATAAATTCGCTATGCTTGTGGGAAGAATCCACCTACAATCAAAGAGAGAGGAGAACCAATCCCAAATTAGAGCACTAAAAGGACAAGAAATTAATTGGCGATTCACCGTCTCACTATTCCTCAAGCAAAGTCTACAGACATGAGGTGACAAGCACCAATTTGGTCCCTTTCTTTGAAGCACTTCCAAGGTATTGAATTTTTGGAGAACCACTTCCCAACAAAAATCCCTTACTTTTGGGGGGACCGGAGTGCTCCATACTTCTTTAACAAGAAAGGAAGATACTGGGTTAGAAGGAAGGACCAAAGCATTGAAAAACGAAGAACAAGAAAAACTACCTGTAGAAGTTTCAGTCCAAATTCTACTATTAGGAGAAGAGTGGTCTAGAAAAACTGAACTTAGAAGAGAAAAAATATCATTTGCTAAATCCACTTCCAAGTCCCTCAAACCTCTCCTTAGTCCCAGATCCCAAGAATCCCCAGAAATACGAAAAGAAGAGATAAATTGAGATTTTTTCAAAGAAAGGGAATATAGGTTTGGGAATCTATCCTTGAGGGAAGATGCCCCAATCCACAAGTCCTCCCAAAAAAGAATCTTATTACCCACATAAGCATCATACCTGACGAAAGGAGAGAAGATAGGCAAGATACCAACAATATCTTTCCACGGGGAAAAGCGCGAAGCCCTTGGGTCGAGTCCAACGTCCCAACCATTTGTTGCCATTCCATGAATACTTCTTATCACCTTATGCCATAGATTCTCTTACTCCTTAGGAAACCTCCATAGCCATTTGCCTAACAAAGTTGTGTTTCTTATTCTAGTATTTCCAATCCCTAAGCCCCCTTTTTCTTTCTTTCTAGACACCACTTCCCATTTTACCCTATGATCCTTTTTAGTATCTCCAAGTTCCCACAGAAAACCTCTCGTTATTTTTTCAACCTGGCTTGCAATCTTAACAGGCAATTTGAAGGTAGACAAAAAATACACTAGCAAATTTGCTAGTGTTAACTTAATTAGATTGATTCTACCCCCTAAAGAGATGTAGTTCCTTTTTCCAACCCGCTAGTCCTTTTGAGAATCTTTCCAAAATTGGGTACCAAAAGATAACTGACCTCGGGTTTTCTCCCAAAGGTAAGCCTAAATACTTCAGAGGCCAATCACTTACCTCACAACCTAGAGATCTAGCCAAAGATGCCACCTCTACTTCTTACCTATTAATTCCAGCTACACAACTTTTATTCCAATTTACTCTCAAGTTGGAGACCTTTTCAAAATTCTCTAACAAGACCTTTAAATTTTCTAACCCCTCCAGATCTCCTTCACAAAAAAGAATCAAGTCATCAACAAATAGAAAAGGGAAAGATTTAAACCATGTTAGGTGCATTAAAGATGAAGATCAAAGAGTCTTGGTAAAAGATGAAAAATCATAAAAAGATGAAAAAACCATTTTGAAAAATTATTAAATGAACAGCAGGGAGAGGTACTAATAGAGGAAAAACTAGCAATACTAATGGTATTAAAAATAATATGTACCTTCGTAGAGTTAGACTTACTAAAGTAAAAGAGGCACTAGATAAGATGAAGAAGGGAAAGGCATTAGGACCTGCTAGGATTCCAATATAAGTATGGAAATGTTTGGGAGAGGCAGGCTTGTTATGGCTAACAAAGCTATTTACTAAGATGGTAAAAAAAATAGATGTCTAATGATTGGAGAAACAACGGTATGATCCAAAAATTTAAGAATAAAGGTGATATACAAAGTTGTAATAACTATTGGTAGATTAAACTTATAAACCACACTATGGAACTTTGGGAAAGAATAATTAAACAAAAATTTTGACTTGAAACAAGTGTGTCATAGACCAATTTGGCTTTATGCCAAGAAGATCAACCATGGAAGCTATATTTCTTTTGAGACAATTGATAGAAAAGTTCAGAAAGAATAGGAAAGATCTTTGCATGGTGTTCACTGATCTAGAAAAGACATACAATAGAGTTCCTATAAAGATAATATGGTGGGTCTTGGAAAAGAAATAGGTATATAGACCTAATTAAGGAAATGTATGAGGGGGCAACAACCAAAGTTAGAACACCAATTGGAGAAATTTCAGATTTTACAGTTATTATGGGTCTTCACCAAGGTTCAGCACTTAGCCCTTATCTATTTGCACAATCATAGATGAATTGACTAAACATATTTAGGAGGACGTTCCATGGTGCATGTTTACAGATGACATTGTTTTAATTGATGAAACTAATGAAGTATTAAATGCAAAATTAAGCTTATGGACTAAAACACAGTTATATGACATGTAAATTTATTAATAATAGTAAATGTAAATCAAGATACACTTGGGAGTGGAGACCAAGAGATAACTCTATGTGACCATTTCCGGTACCTTGGTTCAATAATTCATCACAAGGGAGAGATTGAGAAGGATGTTACCCATAGAATTAGAGTAGGATGGGAAAAAAGGGGGGGTGAATCTGGAATTTTATGTGATAGGTGAATACCCCTTAGATTAAAAGAAAATTTCTATAATACAATTGTAAGGCCAGATATGTTGTACGGAGCAAAGTGTTGGGCAGTCAAGAAACAACATTTCCAGAAAATGAATGTGGAAGAAATGCAAACACTAAGATGGATGAGTGGAAAGACTAGAAAGGATAGGATTAGGAATGACGTTATCCGTAGGAACCTAGGTGCTATCTGATCAGACATGTAAATGAAGTAAGCATGTGAGTAGAGGGTAATTGTACTTACCGAAACCAGAGAAAACAGAAACGGAATCTACCTAGTTCTGTAGGAGTTCTTTGGGAAGGAACAAAAAAAAATCCATATGTGTTCCATTCAAGTTGAATAGTGCTAGATTCCCTTTCTGTTAGAGTAAGCATCATCATCTATGGTGATGGTTAAAATGCTATCCAATGCTACCAGACAACTTTTTCAAATGAAAAATCCAATCTTCCAAAACTTGGCGCATGCTGTTGCATCTTTTGGATGTCTTTCTCTTCTATAGTCCTTCCATTGCACCAGCTAGAGAGAGTTTTCAATAGCCTCAACTGGGAAAAGTTGAAAGCTCTATAAAAGGAAGATGGATTAAGGTTTTCGGAAAGGTTGAGAGTGAAGGAAAGGGTCTCTAGTTCAGTTTTCACCTTTCTTGAACTTTCATCAGGTGAGTCAGAGGCAGGCATCACGCAAACCTAACTTCTTCACATTGCTTTCATATCAGTATCATGGCAAATAAAGTTTCTTTGGAATCTATACTACCTATAAAAGAGCGAATGCCCCTTCTTTCTGGAATTTTCATTGGACATTTTTTACCCCCCTTGTCCAAGCATACAATGGGCATAAAGAGGACATATATGTCATTTACTCCCACTTCAAAAACTGCCCACTTATAACAGTTTAGAAACTGCCCATGAATTATAAATAGTTGTCTTAGAGATACTGCCACGTGCAAATGCACGTACACGTTTACTAGTAACAACTACTAAATGATAGAACATCCTATCTCAATATCCCACAAGCATATGGTGCATCTATAGAGAAAAAAAGCAAGTACCTGAGGCCTGCTGGAGTACATCCAATGCCAAAGAGTCCCAGACATCCTACATATCCAAGAGAAATATCTCCAATGATTAGAAAGTGTTACATTACAACTAGAAGTGAAGAAATACAATACATTATTACAAGTTCAACCAATTCAAAGTTCATTAGGCACATCAAAGATGGAACTTTCATTTTTAACCCAGGATTGATCTACAGTCCAGGGACAAACCTCTAATTTTATTATTAATTATAAAAAGAAATTACAGCCTGCATGAGGGGGATGAAGCCTAAACTCTAACCTGTACATACAATGCATGACTGCTAAGAAATAAACAGGTGTACTTGTATATAGGCATATACAATAGAGTAGAAGATTAATCTAAGGTGGTTTAGACAGGAAAATATTAAGTCACAAACATGTGTATAGACACAAGGTTTTAATAACCACCAAGTCAACAAACAAAAGATTGCTTCAAAGTTAACTTTTTCCCTAACCCAGTTGGTGACCTCCTCTCACTGGAAATTTGATATTTTAGTACCAAACGCATACAGTAACTCTGTATCCATGAGATCCACCATTAGAATGACCAGGCAAAAATATATCCAAGCACAGTTCAGAGTATCCATCCTCCTACTTTAGAATGCTGAATTGATATTATAACTCTCCTAAAAGCAGAGTTTGGCAGTGAGACCTCCAATATCAATGAGAATTTGAGATTCTCCCTCAACAACCTTGCTCTTTTCTCCATCCCCTAACTCCAAAATCTACTTGAGCACTAGTAAGTAGACTCGGTGAAGGTTCACAAAACACATCTTAGGATTTATGCTAAACACCCCATTCCACCGAATCCTAGCATGGCTATTGATGTTGGTTACTAATCTTAGAAAAGTTTTCATTGTTGTTTATTTTTCAGCTCTAGCCTTTGTCTGTATAGCGGAATAGCTACAGGCACATAACATCGTTTTCTCTCTTTCTAGGTTTTTCCAGATTTGCAGGTGATGCTTGTCTGCCTTGATCAGTGAACGACAAGAGCTGGATATGGCAAAAAAATGGTGATATCGCTGAGTGTTTTAGGGATGGTGGCAAGGTTGAAGAAAGATTGGAGTTCCTAAATAGATGTTTAGTAGGTAGATTTGTTCACTTGGATCCTGACATTAGAGATGTGGATAAATGGGCGAGCCAAGAATGGAGAAACCAAAGCTTCTCCTGTGTACGAAGGATGGGGGCATCTTTATTTTTGTTCAGTTTTAGGTGGAAAAAAAAATGGAAGAATCCTAGCAAGGGAATGCACTGGAAAAAAGAGGAACCACAAAATCTTTATCAGTCGTTGGTCACCCAGTTTTAGAATGGAAGTATTGAAAACGAGGTACGTCGGGATCGATGTCTATGGGATACCGTTGCATGCCTAGTATACAGAGGTTTTTAGGGCCATAGGAAATGCTGTGGGAAGTTTTAAAAGTTTGACTTCAGAGAAGATGGGAAAATATACAATCTGCAAGAATTCTAGTTGAGACTGAAGATGTTAGCTTGATCCCAACACTCCTGGATCTGCTTTTTCTTGACGAAGTCTTCAAACTCCGAATTGTAGTTGCTAGCGAAGATCCAATGTTTCAACGGAAGGACCAGAAGGTGGCTAGGGAGGTCATCAAAGCTGACAATCTAAAGAAATCGCTTGTGTTCCGTAAGGATTTGGGGGAGACGTAGAAACAGGAGATTTCTAAAGGTGAAAGGTCAGGGGCCTGCATTATAAATTTGAAAAGTTACAAGCCCCTTGATCGAAAAGGAAATAAAGTTTCAAATTTCGGTCCAAGTGGGGCCGGTCTAAATGTGAGAAACAAATTGGATGATAAATCTGTTAGACAGTTTTGTATGCCCTTAGCTTCAATCTGATTTGATGTACTTTTGACATTTTGTGTAAATAAATAAAGTGCATATTTGATTCATGTTGTTTGGTATAATTCTGTGTAAGACCCAAAAACTGGACACTTATTGAGACTCGTGTTAGTTTTAAATGTTCACAGCTATCGGATAAGTCTGGGGAGATTTATCCTGCCAAGGCTGATACTGGTGTCAGGGTAAGACCCAAGGCACATGCAGTATGGGATTACTCGAATCCTTGAACCGGACCAGATTTTCAGTATTTCCCTGGACCTTGGAGACAGATGGCAAAACTGGAAAGTTACACCTGACCCCTAGACTCGATTATGATACTTCACTAGGTGTCGGATCGGGCTATCTTTGATGTGCAATCAGTGAGATCCTTAGCGGGGGTCAAAACCTAGGCATGTTGGGGCAGTCTGAGAATTCATCTGAGTGGGTGATCATAGTGACAGGACCCCTTTGTCGAACAAAAGTAATGATCGGGAATGCACTCTCTCTGATGGAAACCAAACTACCGGCAGTTGATTTCAATCGTTGGAATTTTGTTTATAAATTTTGCAAAACTCATATATATATATATATATATATATATAAATTTATACGAAACGTTTGCAAATGGTTTTAATTCCCGGGATCCATGTGAGTAGAGAGTGCGGCACTGTTCCTTATAGCCGAGGGAGATGTCCTCTCTTGTCGGGCAGTGCTTGATCATTATGGGCTGAGAGATTAAGTGTAAGGCCATTTAGGATAATACCTGATGGGCTAATCTTGCACCTGCCCACAGTCCCTAGGTTTTTATAAGATGGCTTGGCCCAGGGACCACTTAATGTAAGTGTTGGGCCCATAGGGTCCATATGATGGGCTCAAGGGGTTCACTGGGCTTCTCAGTGAATTCGGCTAGGCCTTGTAATAAAGGTTGGGCTGAACCCATGTGGCTAGTGTGTAGATCAATGCTTGGGTCCCACGCCATACAAAGAAGCCCAACTGGGCAGTAGATTGGAAACTAATTAAGCATTGAACACTTAATGGGCCAAAAGCCCATTTCGAACTGGGCTGATATGATCACCCATCTATGGGGCGGATTTGGGATTAAAGTTAGCAAAAGGATTGGGCCCTTGACCTTATCCACTCCGGGAGACCAAATTCAAATCAGATTTGAATCTGGTAACCTCTTGATAAGATCAGGAGTAAGCTAACTTAATCTGCAGATAGAATTAAGATCATCCCCTATCCAAATACTGATTTGGATTAGGATAACTCTTAATTATGAGGTTTCTTAATCAAGAAGAAAAGAGGAGAAACAAAGAAGAGAAAAAATCAGATTTCGAACCTAGGGTTTTATGGGAAAAAAAAACATCCTGCGAATTGAGATTGGATTTCATACACACTCCAGAGAGAAGAAAAGCAATTTCAGCCATCTTCATCTCAGGAGTTCTCCTCCAACCGCCGCCATTCTTTCTTACAAGATTCGATCTTTCAGAAAAAAGAAATCAAAAAATTGGTTCTTGACATCAGTTTTGCAGAAAAGACTAAAAAGATTTGGTGCTCAGAGTTTCCAGTGGATTCTTGCGAAGGATTCAGTGTGTAGGACGCACTCTGCTGGTTCCGTTCCACATACAGCTGTGTCATCATCAGCAGGAGCGGATCTTGGTGTCCTCTTTGGGCGTGAACACCAACTTTGGGAGATACTGCTTCTCTGGATCAGGTATAATTTCTCCCTTGTCTTTGGTTCAGATCTGGTTCGATTATGGTTCAAGTAGAATCCTTGAATATTGTATTCTAAATTTAGGGAATATGATTCCCAGTTGGAAGAAAGTAGAAACTTTTTTTAAATTCGCCCTCCCATTCCACAACCTTTTTGGCGTCCATACGATGAATACTACCAAAATCCAATTCAAATCAACATAATGAGTTGGTTTTGAGGGAGCTCACGAGGAGAGGAAGAGAATAGTAGGGTTTCTCACTTCATGCCATTTATATCGGATTAAGTAGTATTTATACTTCCCTCTTCACCTGCACATGGCTGAGACTGTGATGGATAACTAACTTGGAGGACATGGCTTCCTCGTGTAACTGTAAACAAACCTGAGAGGAGGAGTCACATCGTTAATCAGGGGTTTTCTCTCGAGCATGGTTTACCTACTGAGTGTTATGGACCTGGGCTTCCTGAGCTGGGCTTAACTGATCAGCCAGCTGCCTATCAGCCCACCCCCTTCAAAAAACACCTAGTCCTCAAGGTTGATGTTGGGGTACTGATCTCATAATTTCTCATAGTCCTCCCAAGTTGCATCCTCCTTTGGTAGATTGCTCCATTCTATTAATGCTTGTTTACGAACTTATGTGCCAGTTTTTAACCCATCCTAGATCTATAATCCGCTGTGATTCTATTAGAATGTCCCCTTCGTCTGTGAACTGAGGACATGTAGGTTGTGGCTTGATTACAGGTGCCAAGCACGGTTTCAGCAGACTGACATGAAAGACTGGGTGCAGCTTCGAGGAGGGAGGATGATCAAGTTTGTAGGCCACCTGTCCCACATGTTCAGTCACCAAGAAGTCCAAAGTATCTGGGAGCCAGCTTCTGCCAAACCCGACATGCCACTGAAGTTTTCCGGTAGGACTGTAGTTTTAAGTAAACCCAGTCTCCAACTGAAAATTCAAGTTCCCTGTGCTTACGATCATAAGTCACCTCTTGGATGTAAGCCCGAGCTATTGTAGCTGCTGTATATGGTTGTGGTAGTGCTATGAAATGTGCATACTTGCTTACTCGGTCCACTATCACCAATATTACAGATTTTCCGACTGACTTGTGTAACCCGGTAATAAAGTCCATTGTTATGTCTTCCCAAACCACCTCTGGAATAGGTAAGGGCTGAAGTAAGCCTGCAGGGGATTGTGTACTGTACTTATGTTGTTGGCAGATGTCACAGTGAGCCACATAATCATGGATCATACGCTTCATCCCCTTCCAATAGTACTGGCCTGCTACCCTTTTATATGTTCTGAGGACTCCGGAATGCCCCCCCCCATGGCAGAACCATGAAACAGTTTACGTATTTTTTTCCGATGGGCCGATTTGTTTGCTACCACCACTCAACCCTTATAGAAAAGAGTGGAGCTTGTAACCGAATAGCCTGGAACCAAGGAGGGATCCTTAGCATATAAGGCTCGGATCTGGCTGCATTCCGGATCTGCTTGGGCCTCTGATTTGATGAATTCCAGTAGGGGGTAACTGGGCTTGGACAGGCCCATGAATTTAAACTCCTCTACTCTCGACAATGCATCTGGAATGGCATTTGAAGGACCCGGTTGTACTCTATGTGGAAATCATAACCCAGTAGTTTATAGGCCCACTTCTATTGTTCTGGGATTAGAATTCGCTGCTCCAACAGATGTTTAATACTACGATGATCAGTTCGTACAACAAATTTCCATCCGAGTAGGTATGCCCTCCACTTGTGAACTGCCAGTGTGATGGCCATTAGCTCCTTTCCATAGGTTGACGTGCTTGTGCTTGAGGTGAAAGAGCTTGGCTGTAATAAGCTCAGGGCTGCCCACCTTGCATCAGAACTGCCCCAATCCCCCTTCCAGAAGCATCAGTTTCGACTATGAATCCCTTATCGAAATTTGGGAGGGCTAGGGTGGGTGGTATAGTGAATGCCTTCTTTAGAGATTGGAATGCATGTTCAGCTTGTTCATAGTAGTCGTACAAGACTACAAAAATCTCTTAGGTTTTGAACAGAAAATAAAGAAAGGAAGAGAGAAAATGAGAAGAAAAAGAAGAGAGATAAAGAGGGAGAACTCGTGGAGAGGTATTAGAAAGAAGAGAGTGGTTGGTGTGTTTAAAACGGCCGCCCCACTCCTTAATTTATATACATAGTTTCCTAATTGTAAAAGAACTTTAATGCTTACATGGCAATAAAAGATAAGATTAAAATAAAACTAATCCTACTAGGAAAGCTAATCCTAATCAATTTAAATCTAAATACATCTTTGGGTGTCACACGAAAACACTTAATATGGGGTCCACAGTTTCCTACACTCCCCCTCAAGTTGGGTAATAGATATTTGTCATTACCAACTTGCATAGATCTTCTTCTAACTTCTTTCTTGAAACAGCCTTGGTGAGTAGGTCTGCAAGCTACATGTCGGAGGTGATGTAGGGAAGGCATACTTCTTGAGATGTAACCATTTCTCTGATAAAATGCCGGTCCACTTCGATATGCTTAGTTCTGTCATGTTGTACTGGATTATGGGTTAGATTGATGGCAGCCTGATTATCACAGTACAACATTAGGGGTTTCTCATAAACAATACCCAATTCCTCAAGTAATGATCTCAACCATAGAATCTCAACCACACCATTTGCCATGGATCTATATTCAGCTTCAGCACTTAAACGAGAAACAACACTTTGTTTCTTACTCTTCCAGGATACCAGATTACCTCCTACAAAGGCACAATATCCAGAGGTAGATCTTCGGTCATCAACACACCCAGCCCAATCAGCATCTGTGTAGACTTCTATCTTCATGTTATCATTTTTCTTGGACAAAATGCCTCTACCTAGGGACCTCTTCAAATATGCTAATATCCTTTCAACCGCAAGGAAGTGACTAGTTCTAGGAGAGTGCATATACTGGCTAACTACACTAACTGCATAACTGATGTCAAGCCATGTGAGGCAAAGAAAGAGAAGCTTTCCAACTAACCATTGAAACATAGCTTTATCTTCAATAGGCTCTCCACCCTCTGCACTAATCCTGTGGTTCTGTTCAATAGGTGTGTCCACAGGCTTAATTCCCAACTTTCCTGTTTCTTCTAGTAAATCAAGAACATACTTTCATTGATAGACAAAAATCCCATGCTTGGATCTAGCTACCTCAATGCCCAAGACGTATCGTAGTTCCCCCAGATCTTTTACCTCAAACTCTTGATGAAGGAGTTGCTTAAGAGACTCAATCTCACTAGTATCACTCTCAGTTACTACAATGTTATCCACATTCATGACAAGCAAGGTTACAGAGGAATCCAATCTCTTAATAAACAAGGTGTGATCTGACTGAGCCTACACATATCCGAACCTACCAAGGGCTCGTCTAAATCTATCAAACCATGCTCTAGGGGACTGTTTTAGTCCATATAGAGCTTTGTTCAACCAACAAACCTTTCCTGTCTCCGTACCATAAAATCCTGGAGGCAACTGCATGTAGACTTCTTCCTACAAGTCTCCATTGAGAAAGGCGTTTTTAACATCCATCTGATACAATGGCCAAGATTAACTAGCTACAAGAGATAATAGTACTTTGATAGTGGTCATCTTCGTTACTAGTGCAAAAGTTTCTAATAGTCAATACCATATGTCTGAGTAAATCCTTTTGCAACTAATCGGGCCTTATACCTTTCGACAGAACCATCAGTACTATGTTTCACAGTGAATACCCATCTACATCCAACCGGTTTCTTTCCTTTAGGTTGATCAACTATCTCCTAGGTATTGTTTCTGATGAGGGCATCCATTTCTACTTTTATTGCATCTTTCCATTCTGGTACTTCCAATGCTTCTTGTATTGCTGTGGGAATGGGAATATCAGCAATTGATGTGAGAAAAGACTTGTAGGAGGGAGACAAATGATCATAAGATAGGAATTGAGAAATGCAATGAGTTGTAGTGCAACGGCGTTTGCCTTTACGAACTGCTATGGGGAGATCAAGGTCACTGAATGAAGGTGAAGGCTCCATGGTTGGATGTCTCTCATCTATAGTACCTGGATCTGGATCTGCAAAAGGAACTAGGGCTACAATGGTACCTAGTTCTGGATCTGCAGAAGAAGCTGGGGCTACTGTGGTACCGGGATCTGGATCTGCAGAGGAGACTGGGACTGGCTTGCATTACTGATGTCCAAAATCGACCTGTCTCCATCATTTGTGATAGACTCTCGCATCCTTGCACCTTTGACATCCTTGCCCATTACATCCTTCTTCACTTAATGGGATTGGAAAAGGAACTTCCGATGTGCTACTCCCAGCTTCACTACTCTCCCCTTGAGAAGAAACCCTTGGATAATAGGGTTTATCCTCAAAGAAGGTGACATCCCATCGAGACAAGACTTTTTCCAAAAGTCGGTTCATAACAACAATATCCCTTTTAAGTTTGGGCATAACCAAGGAAAATGCATTTGGAGGCCTAAAGATCAAATTTGGAACGATGAGAGCCAAAGATTTGAACAAAGCAAGTGCACCCAAAGGTTTTGAAGGGAATGGTAAACGATTCTTTATCAGGGTATAAAAGAGGGCGAATGGAGTTTTCATGTCAAGAACCCATGAGAGAATTCAATTGATAAGATAAACTGTTGTAAAGTATGGCATCCCCCCAGAAACGTACAGGCACATTTGAGGTAAACATAATGCCTCAGGCTACCTCCAATATGTGTACATTCTTTCTTTTAGCAACCTCATTCTACTGTAGTGTATGTGGGCAAGTACTCCGATGGATAATCCCATGAGCAAGCATGTAGGAGGCTAATGAGTTTGAAAAATATTATTTTGCATTGTCAGATCTAAAAATTTTAATTTTGACCCCAAATTGGGTTAAAATCATTTGATCAAAGATCCAGGTTAATGTTGGAACCTCATCTCGAGAATGCATAAGGTAAACCCAAGAGAACCAAGTATAATCATCAACAAATAATAGGAAATATCCGTACCCCCCCCCCATGGCAGTGGTATGATAGGGTCCCCAAACATCAATAAGCACAATTTCAAAATGAATATTGCTTCTGTTATTACTTAATGAATAGGTAGTCCTACAATGTACTAGGAAACAAGCTCACAACTTTCACATTTCAAACTTGTCATCTTAACAGATTCAAATATACTAGGAAACAAACTTTTCAAAGCTTGAAAGGATAAATGGCCCATCCTATTATGCCAAAGCATCACCTGATCAACGGGCTGAGAAACAAAGGATTTCTTAGTTTCACTATCCTCCTGATGAGCACTTCCTCCATGTAGATAGATTCCATTTGTCTCACGGCCAGTCCCAATCACCTTCCTTTTTTCTAGATCCTAAAAAATGCATCGATCAGGAAAAAAGGTTACTGAACAATTCTGTTTTTTTTTTTTTTGTAATGCTACTAACTGAGAGCAAGTTAGTATTAAGCTTAGGAGCATGCAGGATAGAAGATAGGGAAATTGCATCAGACAACTTGATGCCTCCTTTGCCAAAAATAGGAACAAGGGATCCATCAGCAATGGATACTTTGTCTTTACCAGAAGATAAACGATAGGTAGATAAAGTGATGGCAAGAATGTTTTGTATTACCTGGAGCTGAAGCATGATAAACTGAGGCCCGATTACCTGATTGAGAAAATGATGAGGTTGAAGGAGTTGATGATGGCTAAGGAGATGATACTAAGTTACTAACTTCGCTTTCCAATTGTGTCAGAGCAGCTCGGGCAGCAGCTAGGGTGTCTAGAGGAGTGCCTCTCGAGGCCATTGAGGCTACACTATCAGTATTGACAGCCATATTGGCATTCCCCTTTTTGTTTCTAAGTTTTGCTAGGACTAGATGTGGATGCAACTTCCAACAAGTGTCTTTAGTGTGTTTAGGTTTCTTGCAATGTTCACAAAATAGGTCATTTTTAGCCTCTTTCTTCATATCCCCTTCCTTTTCTCCCCGGGCTTGGGTTTAACTGCTGCCAGGGAAGATTCGAAAGGTTGTTGCTGTAACATAACCTTTCTCCTAGTTTTTCATTGTGCACTAAGGAATAAGCTTGAGATAGAGTCACACTTTCTCTTGTCAATAGTTGTTGTCTTACAATATCATACTCAAAATTTAGGCCAACCAGAAACTCAAATACTCTGTTAGTTTCAAGTTTATTTCTACAAGTTTGTGCATCTTTTTGACTCTCCCATTCAATTGTCTCAAGGTGGTCAATTTCATGCCATAGAGATTTTAGGGTTCAAAAATAAACAAAGACCTGTTTCTCTCCTTGTCTGAGATTTTTAACCTCACATTTCAGCTCATAAACCCTAGCAACATTAAGGGGCTGAGAGTAGGTTTCTTTCACAACATCCCATATTTCTTTAACTGTTTTCGCCCATAAGTAATTCCAGCTGATGTGTGGCTGCATGGAGTTGCACAGCCATGTCGTCACTAAATAATTTTCTTGAATCCACTTAGCATAAGTGGAATCCTCCTTGGTTGGTTCCTTCACATCTCCCAACAAATAGTTCAGCTTTCCTCTTCCCCCAATGGCCATCATGGCTAATTGGGCCCACTCTAAGTAGTTTGAACCATCAAATTTTACAGTTGTAATTTAGGTGTTTTCAGTCATGCCACCTAAACCAGTCCCAAAACCACCCTCTCCTTGGCCCTTAAACTCCATTCTTAGAAGTTAATTAAAGGGCTCTTACTGTACCAGTCGGCCTACTGGGTCTGTAACTAGTAGTAGGACTAGATGAAGAATTCTGATTCAGTAAAAGAAACCTCTCTAATTACTGTGACAGTCGGCCTACTGGGTCTTGAGACTGATAACAGTAAAAAAAACCGATTCAGCTATAACAGTCCTATTGAAACAGCTCTATTGGGTCTTCCAGAGAGTAAAGAATAACTTTAAATCGAGGGAGACAGATCTGATTACCTCCCTGAAATAATAACAGTCCTGAATCTCGAGGGTTTTTCTCTTAAACCCCAAAAGAAAATATAGGAAGGAGAAAATTTTCTAACCGTACCTCTTAGATCAAGTTATTCTTGCTGCCGATCTTAAGAGAGATTGAAATCTCACCAGGGAACGAACTTCTGAAATTCTGATCATCTCTTCCAGTCTTGAAGGCTGATCTTGAACCAAAGTTCCTCTGAAATTCTGATATCGAACTAAAATTCCTCTGAAACACTGATAGCCGCCTCCAGTCTTGATCAAGAACTGATCTTGATCCTCTTATCCTTCTCTGATTGTTCCTGGTTATCAAGGATCGATCCAATCTTTGGAGCTACCTTGTGGAGGGAGTCCAGGAGGGGGGAGGAAGAGAAGGTAGATGAAGGATACCTATGTGGAAATCAGAGATTCGCTGATTTGAAATTGGCAGAGAATTGTGCATTTTTGGGAACTCTGAAAAAGAACTGAAAAGAGTTGTCTATAGGAACATATTCAAGAAAACTTCTATCTTCCTTGGAACTTCTTCTGGCTTGACTCCACTCAGTCTTATGGCTGCTGACCTGAGATCGAGTAAGAACACCCCATCGAGTCAGGCCTTACATAATGAAGCAATTGACTCATAAACTTCTGTCTTCCACAGATGGAAAGGCAGACCACAATCCTGATCGTGACCCTGTCTACTAGTTCCAAATCTTTTGAGTTTGAAACAGGGGACCACTTCATAACCGTGACTGTTTCCCCAGCCACCTGAAAGTTCAAAGCTTTAACATCCACTTCATTCTCCAGCAGGTCAAACAGAGCTTTGCAATCTTCGAATGGAGTGATTAAAGTAGGGCCCTTTAGCTCCAGAATTTTAATTACGCCTCCTGATATTGTCCTCCAATCTTCTGGTTTCTTTTTTGTGACAACTACCAATTTCTTCTCCCACTCTTCTTTCTCACCTTTATAAGCTATTTTGACCATAGCCATAGCGTTCACCACCACTCCTATTCCCAAATCTTCCTCAGCGTCAGCTTTCTCCTCTTCTTCTATGGGTTTTTCTATCATTGTTTCTACCACCTTCAATGCCAAGAATTGATGTAGGATACTTTTGATCTTCCCCCAGAGTACACCTTTCTTTCCTTCAGGAAGACAAATCAATTGCTTCTTCTTCTCTCCAAAGAACTCCATGATGACCAGAAAGCTACCTTTGTTATTTCTTCTTCTCTCTGCCACATATCTTCTCTTCTACCCTTCCTTCTAACTCTCTCCTAGTTTGCACCGTGCCTTCCACAAAGAAATAGAGTCATTCAACTGTATCAACCCCTACCAGAAGAACCATTGCCTTCCTCACCTCCCTGATCTTCAACATTACTTTTCCTTGCACTCTAATCTTCTCAAATAGTAAGCTTTTTACTTTAGCCTTCAAGAATCTTCTCCAAATTAGCTGTTGTTCGAACTCCATTTTTGGGTTAATTCTTTGAGGTTTTCAAGGGACATCCAACTGCCAGGAAGGTGTTACTTGTGTGAAGCCGTGCAGGAGAACGTGCTACATCTGTGCTTTGGTTTCTCATACTCAAAGTTCATTTGGGGATGTCTTTGGGCTGTTTCAGATCTAATATGGTGAAACCAAGGTCTCCTGCAGACATTTTTGCTTGCTAGCCTACGATGAAAGGTATTATTACGGAAAAGATGTTTTGGAGTTGTGTTCCTTTTGTCATATGTTGGGAAGTGTGGAATGAAAGAAACAAAAGGGATCTCTGAAATCATACATTGAAAAAGAGATAAATTCACTCTTTTATGTGAGAAAAGGATAATATATTGTATCCAGAATTTTAAGGGATTTCAAAAGAGGGTCTTAGTATTGGTTTTTGGCTTTTTTCTTGAGTTGGATTTCAAGCAGTTAATCTTGTATTTCTCTTTCTTCTTTGATATATACTTTTTCTGAGTTGTTTATAGAGTCTAAGTTCAGGTGATTCCTTATCACCCCAGTTGATGTACTCTTCCTTTTATCAATAAACTTTTCTATTTTATTTATTACTAAAAAAAATGACAAAAAGAAGAGCTAGAACAGACCTTTCTTAATACAAAAGGTCGATGTAGCTCAATCTCTAGGGTATGGAATGCCCCAACCTGCAGTGGGACAAAAATACATTAGTTACTATGTTCAACAGAAAACCTTCATAAGAACCAAAGTTTATTTTGGAGCTGGACTTACCTTCACATATTCATTTTCGAGGATATTCTTGCCACGTATACGTAGGACAGACCCTTCCTTGTCGTACTCTACAGCCTAGGTAGAAATTACACAAAAGGACATAAGGGAAATGAAAAGCATATTAAAACAAACAAATCACATTTTGGGATTATAGAACCTTCATTCGCAGATTACTGACAGTCGCCATTCTAAATTACAAATATTATGGGCAAAAAACAGCCAGATAAACCTTGTAATCCATTTTATAGTGATTTAGTTTAATCTAAACCAAGAATTTTAAAGGAAATAAAGCCACAAAGGATGGGAGCAACTCTATAAATGATAGCTGAGACCATCTATTTATCCATTTCCCTGTGGATTTTGAGATCTGATTGCACTTCCTAAGAGCTGCAAACCTGGCCTGGGTGTCTCCCAGGAGCTCGAGGGAGCTTCTTGCTAGCTGGTGCCGCCTGGAGTTAAACAAAAATGGAAAGTATTTATGGAGTCAAATTTTTGCAGTTGTGGTATGGAAAGCTTAGACTTAGAGGAACAAGAGGATTTTCCAAGTAAAGCATCACCAGATTGCTGAGCTAACAAGATCTGTAAACTTTTGAGTTCCTGGGCTACAGCTACAAGGGAACCTGCTCAAAAGCCAATCTTCGAATGTTTGCAATCTGTAAATTTCTGGTGTAACTGATTTGAAGTGGGCTTTGTTGGGGTTGGGTTCAGTTGATTGAACCTATCCGTTCTACCAGTTTATTATCTCTAATAGAATTACCTTTTCTTTTCCAAAAATAAAAAAGAAATAAATAATGGCTGGGACATATCAGCATTTACAAAAGCTACACCTCCCTAAATGATGTCACATTGTTATTCTATCAATTACTAGGTTGCAATGCTTGACATTAGGTTCCTATCCTGTTTTACCTCAACTTTAATTTCCAACTTCAGCTTAACACGCTCTGCATCTCTTCCACCAGAAGCCATTTGCCTCACCACTTTCCTGCAACAAAATAAATGATTAAAAGGAAAAAGAAGAAAATAAATAAATTATGAATGCCCATTATGCCATTCTAAACACAACCATTGGGATTTTATTTCAATTTTAGTGAATAGTTAAACAACCAATAAGATACAGTGTTGTGCTACAGGTCTGAATGTACAATTAGTCTGCAAGTACATACCAACATAGATGATTGAAGAAACAATGGACGATTCAGATCCTCATATAAGGTTGACAAGAATTTGGCCATTCGTACAGGGAATACCCATGGCATCCCAAATACTACAATTCCTTCTATGGCTTATTCATAACTATACCTTTCTACTTCTTCCTTCATGTTAAGACGTTGTTCTACTCTACTCTATGCATGATTTTTCATGAACGAAAACCCTAAGGGCATCTAGTTAATCTAAAAATTTTATATATGTTTAATTAAGTTTCTACTCTAATCTTCAGTAATACGTAATTCCCATCTCTTACGATAATTAAAGAGCCACCAGAAGCAATCTATTAAAATTAACAAAATATAAAATTCTGGGTTGCCTCTACAAAGCAAAACAAAGTTCAGAAACACATAAAGAGTTGAACGAGAGGATATACGGGTACCTGACAGTAACGGCGAATACGCTGTCGCCCTCAGCTACCAGATTATAAGCAAGCCAAAGATCATCCGACTCCTCCGGAATCATCTGCCGGCAATTAGAATATAAATTAAATTCAAAGAGTGGAGGAGAATAATCGAGGATACTGGTCTGTGTTTCCAGTGTCCTACCTTGACGCTGCCCGGTCCATCGGGAACGAGATCTTTACGAACAATCTTCATAGAGAGACCCCAGTCACGTATCTTTATGAATTCCTCGTACGATGTTGTAATAGCCGGAACTCGGAAGCAAAGAAAGGGAGCGAACTAACCAAACACCGGGCGAACAAGTGAGGTTACAGACGCTATTTTTGTGCTTGTTCTTTGCAAACTTGTTCTTTTACATTCTTTTGTGAACTCGGGAGAAATATTTCTTGCAGTATTTGATCTAAAGAAGCAAAAGTCTTCTACGTGGCTGACAGTATTTGATCATCAGCCAAATCTAGTATCGGAGGGAACGTGACTCCCAACCTTCAAAGTATCGATACTAAAAACCTTGCATTCTAAAAATTAGTTTTTATATAATTATATATATTTATATTTATTTATTAAAAAAAGAAGGATCCAGTAATTCAAAAGATATGGTAATATGGTATGATACGTCGGGTGTATCTTATCAAAATTTTGATCTTTGGTCATTATTCACTACGTGATTAATGTATGGACTTGCTGAATAAAAATTGAAATTGAAGAAATTTCATGATTTAAAAGCTTCAATTATTTTAAATTTTGTATTTATTGATTTTAATAATTAATAAGCACATCTAAAAAATTGTACTACAAATACAAATATGAGGGGGGTTGTAGATGTCAAATTATAGGAGAGATGGGGAAGTTTAAGGCCTTGTTTGATGATTAAGTGATTAAGTGTCATAAAAGTATTCGTGTCATAAAAAAGTATTTGTGTCATAAAAGTACTTATTTTAACAATCACTTAAGGCTTTCCATAGTCCACCTTCCAAATCACTTATTATGTTTTTAAACATTTATTGGGGTGGGGATGTTTGCTAAATTATTTTTCCCATAAATACTTATATTGACACAAATGACAATTTTAACCCTCACTTTATTCATACATATATACAATGCTTTTCACATGTTATGTTATACATTTTAACTGAGAGTCCACATGGACCCACACATGAATCGCCATGTGAACCCAATTAATAATAATAATAATAATAATCAAAAGACACAATTCATCTTCTTCACCTTTCGAGTTGAGAAACCAAAGCCATTATGTAAAGAATGAGATGTACATCGAGCTAAGGAGCGATAGAATGTGTGTGTAACTTCAATGCTCCCATTCTACAAAATTTCGGTAGTATCATTGATGTTGCGAATGAATAGACAATCGCGCACCAGATACAACATGACTGTCACCACAAAAATCCCTTACCAAGCAAAAGGAAAATGAAAAGAAAATCCTCTTCCACTGAAGGATCCTTTGCTTAGGCTTTTTTTCAATAGAATATAGAAAGTTTCTTCTCCCTTAATTGGAAAATCTAAGTGAAAGATGGCTTGTATCAAGTAATCAAAGCTCTGGCGCAAATGATTCTCCCCTAGTAATCTCTTTTCTTTTTATTTTGGGGATTTCTTTGAACGTCCTAGTGTTCTAGCATAGACCAAAGCTTTCCCTGTTTCTACAAACTCTCTCGAGCCATTTGAAGAAGTCTTCACCGCGTCTCCATGCACGCAAGGTGGAAATCAGCTCAATCCTCCACCACGACTCATCACAATCTCTGACTCATATGTGTTGAACATCTCGAGCCCATCTAAATTTTCTGCTCACGGCATCGGAGATCATTTTCAATAGTGGAAATCTCCCCTGTTCCGGTTGTTAGCTGCTAGAAGTCCGAGATCCTAGTAGACTGTAGCTTCCTCTGTCATAGCTTGTTTTTAGGCCACATTCTCATAAAGTAATGCTCTCTCCCACCTCCTGTGTGGTTGGGTATGTGTGATTGCATTTGCTTGAAAATTTAATTGGCATCTAGGGCTAGGAGGAGAAGGAACGGGTTGACTCAGCCCATCTACTTCGTGGTGGTGCCACTGCCTAGTAATTGGCTAAAAAAAAGCCAACTTGAAATCACTTTTTAAAAAAAAGTACTTCTTCCTCACTTTTTTACCAAACACACAAAACCACTTAATGTATGGTCCCAACTCTTAAAAGAAGTACTTGTTAAAAGAAGTACTTTTTAAAAATGATACTTTCTTCGACCGAAGCCAAAGTGCTCAGCTAAGACCTCCACCACGGCCTCTAGAGTGGAGGGCAAATGATGTAGGCGCTTTAGGCAGGCATTTGGCACACTAACATGCGACCAAGCTCAGAGACAGCTAGTGTGTTTGTACAAGGCATGGGTCAGCGTCCAATGTGGGACCAATGGCGCGACCACATGTGGTGGTTCTCGGATGTTCTCCTACCTAGGGCTAAGGTCGCATCCTGACCGTCTGCAGCGTTTTCCATTAGGCGACCTCAAGTATAAATAGGGTGACATTCCCCCAAGGTAAGGGATCCTGATCTGAAACTTGCATTCCCAGTTATAGCTCTCTAGCTCCTCGACGACTTCGTCCAGACTCCTCGGATTTCGTCTGCCCTCTTTACTCCACCCTACTAACTAACCTGCATTCCCAGTTATAGCTCTCTAGCTCCTCGACGACTTTGTCCGGACTCCTCGGATTTCGACCGCCCTACTAACTTGATTGTTGGAGTCCCTGCCTCGAATCCCCACTCGAGGCCTCTGATGTCCCCTTTCTTCGCAGGTCCTGGTCCTTGGTCTCAGCACTTCTCGGATCTCGCTAGGCCGTCCTCGAAACCCATTGGTCCTTGGCCAGACTTCACTAACCCTTGGCCAGAGTGCACCTCGAGCTTAAGAGGTCCTCGCCCTCAACAGTTCACAGATCCTCTTACCCACCTCGTCCGGGAGACGAGATAAATTTATTGTGTTTTCCTCAGCCCATCTTGAGCACCAACAATTTCGATTTTGGCCGTTAATTTATTGCAACGTTAATTTGGAGTCATGTAGATTGGGTAGTCTACGATTTTAATGTGTTTTTGAAGCTTTGATAAAATTCCATGTGCTGATTCAGTGGATTCTTCCGCTGTTTTGGGATTACATGTATGCTGACTACGATTTGTTTGAAGTGAAAATTCGAATTATTTTTAGCTTTGTTCATGAATGAACGACTTTACATTTTTGTTTTTACTGGGGATGGAAGTTCTTTTAGGTTTGAATGTTCGATTATGCGTTAATTAGTGGCTACAGTTGGTTTTAATCCTTTCCGAGTGCGTTAATTAGTGGCCTTGTGTCGTCAGGGACCTTCCATGTCGATGACATCGACTCATCTTCTTGCAATTTCTGATCTGTCTTTGTCATTGACCCTATTTTGCCATTCTTCTGTTCTAATTGTTGCATTCCGGTCGCCGTGAAGGTGGAGGAGGAGGAGGTGCGCGGCGGTGTTTGTGTTTGTGTTTGTGGTTGTGGAAAACAGAAAGTTTTGGGTCAATTAGGTTTTAAAGGGAGAATAACGAGAAAAAGAAAATTAAAAAAGCTTAGTGGAATATTTTGGTAATTTAATGTCTTTCGTTATCTAACTTAACGATTGAGGAGGAGGTATTTGTCGCAAGTCGAACGTAAAAGTTCAGGGCCTTTGAAGTTTGACCCTTTGTCGCAAATCAAAGCATAAGGGGTTTTTGTCACTGATGCTATATAATATAGGGAGTCTTTATCACTGATCCTCTAATATAGGGGGGGTGGTTGTAATTTACATTATTATTTATTTTCCCACCTTGGTCAGTGACCCAAACACCGGTCCATGAATCATGATCACCCCCCGCGTACAAATGTACCAAAGCCCGTTTGCTTCTCCCTCAGAATTTCCCGTTACCCACCAGAAAAACTGGGGAGTTTTTCCGTTCTTCTCTATCTCTCTCTCTCTAACCCCATGGCTGGTTTTCTTAGCCGTGCCTCATTGCCAGTTTTCTGGGCCGTCCAAGCGCCCCTAGGCAATTTTGTCAACCTCCATATACCATCGGCAGTTTCCGACTACTGCTTATCTTCCTGCATTCCCTCTTATAGCTCCAAGCCAGGCGGGTTTCCTTTTGCATGGCGTCGGTGTTTCTGCACAATGTCGTCGATGACCTGACAGTTGGAAAGCCAGAGCTGGTTGAGTTTCTGGAGACGGAGGCCATCGAGTCGGCTATTCGGGCGATCGGTGACTGTACAGAATGTGGGATTCCTGTGTGGAAGAGCAGGAACGAGAAGAGCGTGGTGGAGAGTGCAGAGGTGAGGCAACAGAGGTTTGTCGGTATAATTAATTCTCTTGATATAGTTGCTTTTCTAGCAACCGAAGAGTGTTTGGAGAATCGGAAGAAGGCAATGAAGACACCCGTCTCAGAGGTCGTGGTGCCGAATAATTTACTCTTGAAGGAGGTTGATCCTGGAACAAGGTAAGCATTTCTTATTCTTATTTTTTTTAATGTTAGCATTTTTAGTTTTAAGTGATCATGTGCAACTCTGAGCGGAAATTTTGAACCAACATGTCTTAGTTACTTATGGAAGTGGGTTTCTGTTGATGATGTTGTGACTGCAGTGTCTATGTCGCTTGTGGATCCAATTTCCTAATTTGGGGTAAAGGTTTTTTATTGCTATGTTAATTCTTTGATGGATGACTACTTTTCTAGTTTGATGTTGATGCATTAGCGATATGTTGCTGGACTTGGGTTTGGTGCTTCTGTTATTAATTTGATTTTTGAGCTGGATTCGATTCTCTTTTGTTCAATAGTTGATCCGGGTTTCTGCTTTTGGAGTTAGCTGGGTTTGACTATTTACATGTTTTTTCGTATTTCTTTATACTCTTTCTTGTCGCTTTATTTCAGAGTAGTATTGTACTTTACCGAGTCTCGGCATTAGTTCCAGTTTGATTTTACCTATCGAAAAGAAGTCTAGTTTGGTTTTCCGCTATGATCCTTCCCTTCCGATTATGGATTGGTTCTGAGTTTATATGCTCTACTCTTGATACCGACTCTGTTTGGTTTTGATGGTTAACTAGGAATCTGTCTTGTTTTTATAAAATCTGATCATTGTTGCTGCATTTCTTTCCTGCTTGATGTTTCTCTTGCAGTTTCAGTATATGACTCCTATCCTCCACTTTGTTACTGTTGTGACCTGTATTTCATGCTTTAAAAGATATTATTCATAATTACTTCTTTTTTGTCCTCGCTTCCAGTATAAATATTTTAGTAAGAACAAGACTTTTATGAATAATCATATCATTTTTTTCACTGTTTCCACTTTCTATATGTTGATGAGAATGAAAAAGTTTCCATCCTTTTTGCATCTTTATCTGTGATGTCAAAGCATACAACTCCAAAGCAAAAACAGAATTCTTTGAACAGGGATCTGTATCATGCATTTGCTTGACAATTAGTGTACTAAATCTCATTCAAATCACTTTAAAGTAGTAAGAACTATTATCGAGCATGACATCTCATGCCGTGATTGCTTAATACTTTTTTTGATCATATGCTACTGCATTTGCAGAATAGTATGCAGTGACAGGATGATTATTGGTGAACCTTAGCAACCTGTGGACCTTTAAAACAGTGAAAATTACTAACAAAATGATAGAATAAGCATATTCAACAAGATTTTGGACATGGTTTTTTTTTTAAATTAGTAAAATGAAAATTTCATTACTTACAAATCGTAGTTTTGACATTTTCAACAGATAACTGACGGTTGGTTAATGGCAGGGACCAACTTGACACTCTTTGGAAGTTAAGGTACTGCAGTGACAAGTTTGAAAGTTTGCGTGCTAACTCGACACTATCCCCAAAGTTCAGGGTACTAAAGTTGAATTTTCCCTTATTTATATGTTAAAACTTAAAACTTTTATATCTTATATAAAATAATAAACATTTAATATAAAACAAAATATACTTGTATTTATATAACATATAATATAATGCAATGTTTTAAAATGCGGAGGCGTGACATGAGGCGTTCCACTACCTAGAGGCATGAGGCGTAGTTTAGAACGCAAGAGGCATAAGCCTCCTTAAGAGGAGGGGGGTTAGGAGGAGGATGAAGAGGAAGGGGGGATCTTATTTTTTCTTTATTTTTAATAAAAATCTTTTATATTAGTTGAAAGGGGGAGTCTTGTCAAAGTGGAGGCGAGAGAGCGAACAAATTGGGCTGCATCGAAAAGGGGGTGGGGGGGGTGGAGTGCAGCAGGGGGCAACCACTTTCTTTCCCCTTATCTTTCTTCCCTTCCTTTTCCTTTTATCTTTTTTTTCTTCTCTTCCTTTTTCTTTCCCTTCCCTTTCTTTTCCTTTCCTTTCCTTTTTTTTCTTTTTTCTTTTCTTTTTGTCTTTTTATATCAGATGTGCATGAGGCGCATGAGGTGTACGCCTCTAGCACACCTCATGAAAAAGGCGCAAGAGGTGTATGCTTCTTGCACATGAGGCATATGCCTCAGAGGTGTCAACACCTCTAGCATACGCCTTAGGGCGTTTTGGGAGCGCCTTGCTTGGAGGCATACGCCTCCCACGGCTTTTAAAACACTGTTATAATATAATGTAAGACATATTTGTATATATTATATAATGTATATTTAAAAATATATATTATGTTATATCGCGGGCTGGGCTTGAAGTGTTAGGCCCAAGCCCAACCCATAATTTTTTAAGCTTCATGCGGGCCTGGGCCGGACTGGGCGTGCACACAAAAACCTGGGCCCAAGCCTAGAAATTTGCAGGCTGGGCTGGGCCGGCCAAGAATAATCACCCCTAAGTTCTGCCTTTAAGGACTCTCCATTCCCCATTGATCTTGAAAAGAGTGCTCTTAAGTTTCCTTGTCTTTGATGGCCCCTCCTATTCCAGCTGGGCCTGGGTTTCCTTGACTACTACCATCGAAGTTTAGCTTTAGGAATCTTTCAATGGGAACCTTTATGCATTGAACTAGAAGCCACTAGATGCCAATTCCTCCAAATATCATCAAAGGTGAAGTGTTTGAATAGTTCCAAAGTTTGTAGCCAGTGTATAACCTTGGGTTGCCTTGACTACTCCCATCAAAGTTTAGCTTAAGAAATCCATCAATGGGAGGTGTCCAAACCATACTTGCTTTAACCTTATGCATTGAACTAGAAGCCACTTGCTTTAACCTTCTTGTATAGATTCTTGAGAGGCCGAGAGGGGTAAGGTTTTATGTCCCTCCTCATAGGTATTTTGATATGATTTAATAATAAAATTTAATAGTGGCTGCCCCTTCACTGGGAGTAAAGTTTGGGGTCCAAAAAAGACATGTATTTATGTATATACGAATGTATGCATGTATGTATATGTATATGTAAATATATTAAATATAATCTTTTATGTATGCCAGGCTGAAAGTGGCTCACTGCAGTTTATTTCTTTTGTAGTCAATTTACATATTTTCTTTTTATTACATTTACTTAATATGGAACCCAATGTCTTTTTTATTACAAACTTTCTTTTACATATTTTTATTTTGTTTTACGTATCTTGTATTACATATTTATTTCATAACAATTTTTTATATTTATTTCCATATATATTTGTTTTACTATTAATCCTATGCTTTTGAAATTTTACTTTTTAGTTTGTTTCCATTTTATCACCTTCCTTGCCCAAATAAAATAATCCAATTACTTAATTTTCATATTTCCTAGTTTATTTATTTCTATACAATAAGCTAAATTTATTTATAATTTCTTTATATATATTTTTGATCTAACATACACACACAAAATTTATCCATACAATGTATATACAAGGGTATTTTGATCGATTGTAGTTAGATTAGGGCATCAGAAAGAAATGCTAGTAAATATTTTTTCATCAAATACAAGTTATTTATTAGAACTAAATGGCTTGTAAGTAATTGGGAATGGATAAAAATTATTTGATAAATTTCTTCATTTTTATTATATTGATATTTTTGTTTTATTTATTTTTATTAAAGAAAAAACATAACTATTATTTTTTGTAAATTAGTGGGTCATCATAGTTGTCAATGCGTCACCTAGGCGCCCTTGGCTGGGTGCCTCGCCCAAACGCCTTGACTTTTAGCAACTTAGTGCCCTTCTAGGTGGTTAAGCGCCCACATAGGCGACAAAAATGACAAGGCGGGCGCCTTTTATAATATCATTTATATTGCTGTATCTTATTAATGTATGTGTTAATACATTTTATTATATGCTATATATATCAATTATATTTTGTTTTAATGTTTTACTATTGAAATTTAAAAGATCAAAGGGTTTTGAGAAGAGAAAAAGAAAGAAAGAAAGAAAAGAAAAGAAAGGGGAAAGAAACAATAGAATAATAAAGTTCTTTTTTTTTTTTCTATTCTCTCTCTAACTAAATAAAACAGAAATTCCATCCTTGTTTTTTTTCTATTTTACTTTCCATCTTGAATATTTATCATATAAAGTTAATAACCTTCTTTAGCTGCTAATTAATATGAATTTTCTCTATTAAATACTTAATATAGTAGTATTATTTTTGAAGATGATGAAATTAATATATGTAAAAGATTTTTATCTTTTAGATGTGATGATTTGCCACATTTTTAGAGGAAATTTAATGTTCTTAATAAAGGGCATTGCTATTTTCAATTAACATACATGCTGAATGGTGTATAAAACTAGGAAACTAGCCAAAAGCCAGTTTTTTCATATTATAAAGGGCGCCTAGGCGACTAGGCGACTAGGCACCCCAGTGTCGCCCAGAATCGCCTAGACGCCTTGAAAACTATGGGGTCCACTATCATTTGCCATGGGAATATGTGAATGGAGATGCTTTCTATCACGTGCATTTAGTAAGAGAAAATTGAAGAGATATTCTTGGGTTAAAAGAGATATTAAGAGAGATTTTTGAGTTTAAATTGTTTGTTTTATTTATAGTCCATTAAACAATCAAGTTTTCTTGAATCTTGGAAAGTATTATAACTAATACATTATAAAATTTCCTCTCTCTTTTTTTTTTTTTTTTTTGAGAAAGAAAGGTAAAGTATTATATTACTCACATCAAAAAGCAAGATTATAATACCCTGCAAAGCAAGGCACTGTACAGGGCCCAATTCCTTTCTGTACATTTTCTATCCTATATGCTTAGGTATAAAAAGAGAGCTATGCTCAAAGAAAGAACCATATGGTTTCCTGAATTACTTTTCTTTTCTTTCTTTCTTGTTTTTTTTTTTTTTTTTTTTTTTTTTTTTTTTATCAACAGCCACAAAGAAGATTTTTATTAATGATTAAAGGAAATAGATACAAAAAGAGTTGTGAACAACAAGCATGCCCAATACAAGGCAAGCCACCCAACCCATATTACAATTGTGCCCAATACATAAAATTGTCTTTGAAAGCCCTGCTTAGCTAAATTGTCTGCCAAGCTGTTTGCAGATCTTCTAACCCAACATACTTGGATGTTCATGTCTTTTGACAGACACAAAAATCTTCGGAAATCATTCATTTGATGCTAAGTCACCCCCTCTCCTCTTTTCAGCCATCCCACTACTACCTTCGAATCCCCTTCAATAATTAATTTGTCAATTCCCAATTCTTTGGCCTTCTCTACCCTGTAACTACTGCCAAAAATTCTGTTTTCACTGAATCACCTTGCTTGATTGGGGTTGAAAATAAAACACTAATAATGCCTCCTTCATCCCTAATAACCCCTCCAATACTTGAGGGACCTGGGTTACCCATACTACCACCATCAAAGTTCAACTTCTTCCAACCAACCATTGGGGGTGACCAAAACTCTAGGGATTTTTGTTTCCTAGAGGAAGATCCAACAGTTGCCCCCAATTCCAGAAAAAAATCTTCCACTCTAAAGTATGAAAAAAGTTTCAAGGTTTTCACCCAATGGGCAACTTTAAGAGTAATACAATCAATTAGCATCTCCAAGCTTCTCTTCTTCTCAAAGATTCTTGTGTTTCTTTCTTCCCATACCATCCAACATACTGTTGCCCTTGTACATCTCCACAAAATCCTACATCTTTTTTTTGTGCTTCTCAAAACAGAAGGGCTGAACAGTCCATCCGAACTGGAACAAGGGTTCCACCTACAACCAAAAAGAGAAGAAAACCATTTCCAAATACAACAAACAAAGGGACAGGAGATTAAGAGGTGGAAGGCAGTTTCACTGTTCAATTTACACAAAAGCACCAGTTGGGGGACAAGGCCCAATTTGATCTTTTCCTTGCAACAAATCACAAGTATTAATGCACAACCAAAAAGAGAAGAAAACCATTTCCAAATACAACAAAGGGACATGAGATTAAGCGGTGGAAGGCAGTTTCACTGTTCAATTTACACAGAAAGCACCAGTTGGGGGACAAGGCCCAATTTGGTCTTTTCCTTGCAACAAATCACAAGTATTAATGCACCCATGGAACACTTCCCAGAAAAATGTACTGACCTTTGGAGGATTAGGAAATCACCAGATTTCTTTCACTAGGAAAGGGGGGGGGGGAGAGGAAGTAGAAACAAGGAAGCTAAATAATGACTTACAAGAAAACTGCCTAGTAGGGGAAGGGGACCACCCCCTAGCACCCCTCCCATCATTAACAAGGGTCACCGTCTCCAGCACACTCAACAAGTTAAACACCAAGGGGATTTCTGACTCTTAGATTTCTAATAAACCCCAAATTCCAATTCAACCCATAAGAAGGGTGAGGATCTATAAAATCAGGCACAAGTCTACCTTTGAGATTTGAAAGAATAAAAAAGGAGGGAAAGACATCTTTCAAAGGGGATTCACCTACCCACACATCTTTCTAGAACCTTATTTTACTACCAGAGGCCAAGTCATGCCTTACATGATTGAGGAAAGAAGAATGCCACAAGGTGAGACAGTCCACATCCTAGCCATTTCTTGACAGCCCATGAATACTAGCCACCATCTTATGCCATAGTCTTTTATTTTCCACAGGGAACCACCAAAGCAATTTGCTTAATAGTGCCTGTTTTTTCATATTCACATTTCCAATCCCTAACCCCCTTCTTCCTTTTTCTTAACCACCTTTCTTCCCCTCCCTTGGTTCCCAAAGGAAATCTCTCATATGCTTCTCAATTCTCTTTACTATTGCTTGAGGCATCATGGACTATGGTGCAAAATAAACATGGAGGTTAAATAGAGTGGATTTGATCAATGTAAGTTTCCCACCTAGAGAAATATAGTTCCTTTTCCATCCAGCCAGTCTTTTCTCAGTTCTCTCTATCACTAGACTCCCAAACCTAACCAGTCTAGGGTTATCTCCTAGAGGTAAACCTAAATACCTTAAAGGGCATTCCCCACTCTCACATCCTAAGGTTTTTGTCATAGACCTAGGCTCCTCACTTTCTAGATTGACCCTTGCATGTTGGCTTTTTTCCAATTTGCACTTAAATTAGATGTTCTCTCAAACAGATTGACCACCAATTTCAGATTTGCCACACCTTCTCTATTCTCCCCATCACAAAAAATCAAAACGTCATCTGCAAATTGAAGGTAAGTAACTAGAACACTATCCCTTCCCACCAACCAGCCCTTGAATAACTGCCAACAATTAGCTTTGGATATAAAGTTACTAAGGACCTCAGCCACCAACGTAAAAAGAAAGGGGGAAAGTGGATATCCTTGTTTTAGGCCTCTAATCCCTTCAAAAAAATTAACCACTGACCTGTTAACAATTATTGAATAATGACTTGTTTACAAACATCCTTTAGTCCAGTTACACCATAAGTCTCCAAACCCACAACTCCTCAAGATATTAATAAGGAACCCTTGATCCACTAGATCATATGCTTCTCAAAATCCAACTTGATTGCAACCCTCTTGTTCCTTGATCCCTTTTGAGCCTCAACACATTCATTCACAATTAATATTTGATCCAAATGGAACTTTTGGATGGCAAGGAAGGACATGGTTCACTCTTGAAAGAAGAGAGGTGTTTAAGGTGGCCCCTAAAGAATGAGTTGGAAGAAATCGTACTTAGGGAAGAGATTTGTTGGAGGTAGAAATCAAAACATCAATGGATTAAAGAGGGGAATGGCAATACTAAATTTTTCCATGCAACTGCTAATGGAAGGAGAAAAAACTTTGTGGAGAAGTTAGAGGTGAATGGTGAAATTGTGGTTAACCAAGATGAGATCGCCAATGTTTTATGAATCATTTTAGAGAAGTCTACAAAAGGTAGGGGGATGTAGTTAGAGTGGAAGGGTTGGAGTGTCTAAGACTGGACCCTGACTTGGCAAGATTGCTAGAAAGAGATTTTGAGTTGGAAGAAATAAGAAGGGTAGTGTTTTCAATGGATAGATCTAAAGCACTAGGATTGGACAGATTCACTATGGCTTTCTATGAAGATTGTTGGGAAATCATCAAATTAGATTTGTGGATAGTCTCTGAGGAGTTTGCTGAGGATCATTAGTCTAGGGATTAACTCCACTTTTTTTGGCCCTGATATCTAAAAAGGGAGATGTGGTCCAATCGAGAGCAAGGTTCAAAGTATCGATACACCCTTATGTATCGGCAGAGGTGTATCGGTGCTTAGATACATGCGGTTTTATATTTTTTCTCTAGTTTTTTTTTTTCAAAATTTGGTTTTTGGGGAGGCATTTAGGCATATTTTTTTATTAAAAAAGAGGGGTCCCAAAACACTTGTAAATAGGTGTATCAGAACCCCATAGATACGATACGATGCGCCTGATACAGGGTGTATTGTATCAAAATTTTGAACCTTGATCAAGAGATTTTAGACCCATAAGCTTGAGGACTAGCATTTATAAAATTTTTGGTCAAAATGCTATCTTTGAAATTAAAAATAGCACTACCCAATTTAATAAGTCAATCACAAGGGGCATTCATTCAAGGAAGATAGATCACAAATCAAATTTTGATAGCAAATGATTGTGTAGAGGATTTCAAGAAAAGGGGAAAGAAAGGTTTTGTGTAAATTGGGTCTAGAGAAAGCTTATGATACGGTTGATTGGTCCTTGTTGGATTCCTTGAGGACCTTTGGTTTTGGGAGAGGTGGTGTAGTTGGATTGAAGGCTGTTTGGAAACTTCCCATTATTCGATTTTAGTTAATGGAGTGGTTAAGGATTGCTTTCCAGCCTCTAAAGGATTGTGACAATGGGGACCCCTTTCTCCCTTTTTACTTTGATAGTCGATGTGTTTAGTAGGCTCATCTTGAGAGCTGATAGTTTAGATCTGATTAGAGGTTGGAGGGTAGGTAGAGATCGCACCGTTGTAACACATTTGCAGTTTGCAGATGATACGATTATCTTTTATGAGACTAGAGATCCATGGAAGGCAAGGAACTTGAAACAAGTGATAAACCTATTTGAATGTGTTTCTCAGTTGAAGGGCAATATTGAAAAGAGTTGTGTAGTGGGGTTAAATTTGAAGTGGGAAGAGATGAGTGAGATAGCCGAGTCCTTAGGTTGCTCTGCTCTACCTCTGACTGGATTTGAAATATTTGGGAATTCCATTATGAGATAATCCTAGGGAAGGAAGATTTTGGAACCCCGTTGTAGAAAAATGCACGAAGAAGTTGGAAGCTTGGAAGAGAAACTACATCTCCTTTGGGGGTCATATCACTTTAATAAAGGTTTTTATAGAAAATCTTCCAATTTATTTTCTCTCGGTCTTTAGGATGCCACAAAGGGAGGTTTTGAAGGTAGAGAAAGTTATGAGGGACTTGTGGGAGCTTGGGGAAGGAAGGATCATGTGGTTAGGTGGGAACTAGTGTGTAGGAGGAAGGAGCAGGGGGGTTTTGGGATTAGGTAATTTAAGGAAGAAGAATACAACTTTGCTGGGTAAATGGCTGTGGTGGTGACATCTGGAAAGGGAAAGACTTTGACACAAAGTTGTAGAAAGTATTCATGGAGTTGTAGGTAATGGTTGGGATGCTGGTGTATCTCGGAGGGCTACGTTGAATTCTCCTTGGAAGGCTATCCATAGTATTCTTCCTTTGTTCTTTAACCTGATCAGGTATGATGTTTGTACCGGAGATAAGGTTTTGTTTTGGGAGGATGTTTGGATTTGTAAATCTACCCTCAAGGAACTTTTTCCCTCCTTGTATTCATGTCCTTTTCCCTTTCTTCTAACCTCAATTGGAAATTGGGTTTTAGGAGGGATTTGAGAGATTTTGAGCTTGAACAGGTTGCCTTGCTCCTTGAAACTTTGGATCCAGTTTGTTTGAATCCTTCCAAACCAGATGGTCGCATTTGGACCCCTAGTTCTTTGGGATCCTTTTCTTGTGCTTCCTAATTTTCTTGCTTGTTCTCAGTTCCTAATCCTCAGCCTTTTCATAGCAAGGAAGTTTGGTCCAAACCTATCCCTCCAAAAGTTGGATCTCTTTGTTGATTGGAAAATTAAACACTTTGGGATGTCTTGCAAGTTAAATGACCTGGTCTTTCCATTTCCCCTAACTGGTGTACCCTCTGCAGAGCAAATGGAGAAAGTTGCTACCATCTACTAATATCCTGCCCTGTTGTTGTAGGTCTTTCGGAGAAGCTTTTTGGTCTTTCTGGTTGCAGGTGGGTTGAGCCGGTGCAAATCAGTAGGCTGTTTGGCTCTTCAACTTTTAGGTGGCTAAAGAGAAGAGGTAGATTCTTGTGGAGGTGTGCTAGAGCTGCTTTGGTGCAGACTGTTTGGGAGGAAAGTAATGCTAGGATTTTCAATGACAAGTAAAGGGATGAGACTAGTGTGCGGGTAAGTATTTTAAACAGGGTCATAAACTAGGTAAAGTCTTTGGACCTGTTCTCACCTTTCTCCTTTGATGACATCTGGAGAAATTGGGAGCAAATTTTCAAAAGTTCTATTGCTAGAAATAAACCTGTGGAGTGGAGGCCTCCTGAAGGTGTTATTAAATTAAATTTTGATAGCAGTAGTCTAGGTAACCCAGGGCTGTCCAGAATTGGGTGAGTTTTCTGAAATGCTGATGGCTAGATTGTAGCTTTATTTTCTGGTCCTATTGGTGAGGGAGACTCGGTTAATGCAGAAGCCCAAGTTGTACTACAATGAACAGAGATTGTGAAGGAACTGGCTGTGGGGCAATTTGATAATTGATGGCAACTCTAAATTGGTTGTTGGGTGGCTGAAAGAGCTGGAAACTGTATCTTGGTCCTATAGGGGGCTAAGGTTCAAATGATTAACTACAAATATAATAGTTAGAGTTCAATGGGAAAGATGATTGGCAAATGGGATAGCAGATTTTCTAGCCAAGCAAGGGGTACATAGGAATCAGTTTTTTTGGGCTCAACTGTAAGCTTTGTGATATAGTTTAGAGGCTGCACCTTGCGCCTCGTTGTTGAGAGTTTGTTCTATGTATCCTTTGATTTTTAATTAATAAAATTGCTATTATTTATAAAAAAAAACAAAGATTTTACCACCTCCTCATATGGTAATCATATATGTACCAACCTAGGGTCACCACTAATTGTGATGTTTTAGGTCTATAAGGAATCATGTCATTAGATCTCACATGTTAGTCTCACTCAACACCTAATGCCCTATAAGGATGTTATAGTGACAAAATAAATACAACTAACTCACCTCATGAATATAGGGTTTTTCACTTAATTTTCAATGTTGGAAGACAAAAAAATAACTTTAAATGATCACAAAATTATTTTAACTTGAACAATCTTCCACTTGCACTTCTAAAACCAGTCAACATTCTTAACATCATAGCATCAACATAATGTGTTATCCAAACATTTTCCTTTTAGTTTCCAAATCCTCATATTCTGCCTAAGTGGTAGAATTAACAATGTGATGCTGCTTTTCGCTCTATCTGCTACTACTCTACACAAAGTAAAGATACCCTGTTGAGAGCACAATTATCAATGTAAGGGTAATTTAATCATTTGAATAATCATGGGGTTAATTGTAATTTATGTGCTATAATATATATACAAGCAAGAGGGCCACACTTGGGAATCTCAATGGGGCGGGGTGGGGTCGGTTGTCACATACCCCGTCCCTGACCCTGAACACACATAATGCACCCTGTCCCGCCCTACGCCGGCCATTCCTACCAGCAAATTAGCATAAATCAGTAAAAATAACACATACATGAATTAGATTAATAAAATAGAAATTAGTAAAGTACAAATTTGCATGTTGAAACAAATATATAGTAAAATACAAATATGCATTAATTGGAAATACAATCAGTATTTATATGACATAAAAATAATTAAAAAATATATAACCTAATTGGGACAGGTTGGGGGGCGGGCTTGGGGCAGGATGAAGCCCTGGTCGGGGTGGATCAGATTACCATCTCTAGCCACACATGACAATTTTGGCGGTCCTTTATTCTATTATTTTCTCTTCTCTCCCCTTTCTTTATCTCTTTTAATCTCTCATAAAGCACTAACAAACATAACAAGTTAGTTTCAGAGCAACATTGGGACCTATTACCAATCAGTGCTTCTATAACAGTTGCTGTCATCATCATTGTTGACCACTGATGTCAACAGGCCATATGACTGGTTAGGTCGATAAATGGAGGTAACCCTAGGTTTTGGTTGAGTTCGACTGTAGATGAGCCTTGGTATTGAAATTTGTGGACATTTGGAACTGGTATACTATTTTTCTAGGTATTCAAATTCCTGGTGATTTGAGAATGAGTCTTTTTGGATCTAAGTTGTATGATAATCTAGAATCTTTTGGAAGTGTCTTGCATTGATTAGGGGAATACTAATGGTTTTGGACTGATTTTTTCAAACCATATTTGCTGCCTGGCTCTGTTTTGTCTCTTTTAAAGCTGCATGAGAGACTTGTTTTGTATACTTTCTATCCAGAAACCATGTTATACCATATCATTGAGGTCTGTCCTTTTTTTGCCTTAATACTTGGCTGGTTATGCACTCTTTCCCCAAGTGTTTAACAGTTTGTGTACTAACCTTTGAGAAGCATTAACAGTTTGTATACTTATCTCAAAAGGTGTGAATGATTTGTTCTCTTATCTTGGAATGTGTAAATAGTAAGAGTAGAACTAGTGGTCTCTAACACCGATTGAAAGGGCGGGTTTGGATACTACATGGGAGTGGGTGGAAGTCCCAATATTCTGATCACCACTATAAACTTGATGAAAATAATTTCTTGGAGTGGTCTTAGCTTGCAAAATTATATGCAAGGATAGAGGAAAGATTGGATACCTCATAAGGAAAGAGATGAAACTGCCATCAGATATTGGAACCATGTAGCCACGTATTGCTTGGAACCAGACCTGTCCATGGCCCGGGCTTGGTTGAGCTTTTTTCAAAATTTGAATGGGCCCGGTCTGAAGCAGTGTAAAATGTTAATGGGCTGAGCCAAAGCCCAGCCTGTGAACAGGTCTACTTGCAATTTGATTGTAATGTTGTGGTTGTTTAGTTCCACAAAGATGAACATTTCTAGGATTTATAATTTATAACCAATTGATGCACACACACAAAAAAAAAAATGCTAGGAATTAAACGTTCTTACTCATTTCCAAGGACACCTGGGATAGTAAGGTTATAGCTATGTATTCTTAATATGAAATCCAGGGTCCATTGACTTCAGAGAGAGGTCAACAGTAACAAACAGACAGATATATAACTATGTATTTTTCTTCCCTCAAAGCATTATCAAAAGAGATAGGTCAATCAATATAGAAAATTCATTGAGAAGCACAGGGTGTTTAGGTTTACCTCTTGGATCTAGATTTACTTCTTAATGGAGTCCAATTGTTGAGAGGGTAGACAGCAAGTTAGCTTCTTAGAAGGCAATGTAGATGACAAAAGGGGACAAATTGACTCTTTAGTGTGTCTTGTCAAGCTTACATTATTATATGATGGCTCTGCTCCCAATTCCATCTTGCACGGCAACATTAATAGAGAGGAGAACGAGGGAGTTTCTTTGGTGAGGAGAGATGAGTTTAAATTCCACCTTGTGAGCTGGAAGAAGGTGTTCTCTTCGAGGAATCTAGGAGGCTCAGGGGTGAAAAGGATGAAAGAAATGAAATTGACCCTAATGGCTAAATGGTTCTGGAGGTTTAATGAAGAACTGATTTCTCTTTGGAGAAGATAATCTTGCGTAGTATGGCACAAGGAACAGAGAGCAGGACCCAGGTTTTGGTTACCAGGTCTTATGGGTGTGCTCTTTGGAAAGGAATTGAAAAATCTTATTACTATTATAAAAGGAGTGACCTTTGATGTGGGGGATGGTGTTAGGGTTGGTTTTTGGGATGATAATTGGGCAGCAGGAGGCCCATTTAATAGGGCTTTCCCTTCCCCGTTTGCAATTGATCATATTAAAACAAATTATTTGGATGATATTTATGTCTTTATAAATTGAAAACCTTATATTAATATAAATTTCCAAAACACAACCTATTGAAAACAATATAAAAGATATTGAGGTACTAGGATGTATTTCAAGATGTATTCCAATGATATTTCATGTTGGTATCTACGGAAATAAAGATGGAGACATTATGGCTCCAGTTTTCTTCACGACTTTTATTACCTAGTATAGTACTGAATTTGAATTTTAATGGTTCTGCTCCCTTCATTTTGTTCTCTATGTTATATCTACGAGAATGATACTTATGATCTTCATTCAAGAGGGGCCCCTTTAACATGTTATATTGGATCCTAAAAACAGTCATACCCTTTGTATTGTTATTAATCCTGTCTGATCCCAATCCAGTGATCGAAAGTATCCCATGATATGAGTTTCTCTTGTTCAATTTTGACATGGATTCATATCTCCTTATTGATACTTTATACGACGGAGATGCTCTAAGGATTTTGCACATAAGAATTCTTAGTGTCTGGAAATACAAAAATACACAACAATTTTAGAAAATCCCGCATCTGACCACTTGGGTTCTGCATTATTAATTCATGAGCTGACAAATATAAAATGTCTTTGGTGTATAAATATCTTTCAACTCTACAATATTAACACCTTGTAGTTCTTGTTTATCATGCAAGACTGATTGATGCATTGGAGATGATGAAGCAAGGTGTGAGGCATATCCTTGTGCCAAAAAGTATAGTGTTGAAAGGCGTGAGCAAGCGTTTCTCGGTTCTCTACAATGGCAAGTGGCTTAAAAACCTAGAGTCTTCCACTGGCACCAATGGTACCACAAACAGCATTCGGCCTACATCTTCCTCTTCAATGTCTGTCTGTGAGAAAAAGTTTTGCTGCCTATCAAGAGAGGATGTGATCCGTTTTATTATTGGGTGCCTTGGTGCTCTTGCTCCACTACCTCTCTCCTCCATCCTTTCCCTTGGAGCAGTCAACCCGAACTACAAATACATTGAGGCATCTACCCCAGCCATCAAGGCTACCCAAAAGCTTCCCCCAGACTATAGTGCAGTAGCTGTTGTTGAGTCCACATCAAAGGGCCATTGCAAGATCATCGGAGAGATATCAGCCTCCAAACTACGGAAATGTGATCATATAGCTGCTGCCTGGGCCCTTGGAAACCTGTCAGCAGGACAGTTTGTAATGGGGGTTTGTGATGAATCTGATGATATAACCCCAACGTCTCTTCCTGATTTTTCAATCAGTTCTGTAGTCAACGAGGATGGTTGTGACGTTGGTGGGTTGAGGCCAAGGAAGTTCTGTAGTAGGAGCATTGGGTTCACTAGTAATTCAACAAGCCCAACTATAGGAAGGAGCATCTGTACAGGGAATGCACCCTTGACATGCAAGGTTACATGTTCATTGGCGGCAGTCATGGCTCATATTCTGTCTCGCAGGGCAACCCATGTCTGGGTTACTGACTCTGAGAGTGAAGATATCTTGGTTGGGGTGGTCTCTTACACCGACATCCTGGTTGCTGTGACTAAACACCCTTCTACCATTGCTTGTGTAAATAATTGATTTTGAGGGTTTTCTTTTTGTTTTTCCCTGTTCTTTTTTATGGGGCTCAAGTTGAGCATAAATATGCTGATTTATGCCTTTTTTGACGAAATAGAATAGTCAATCGTTTTTCCCTTCTAATTCTTTTACATTATGCCCCATCATATATTTGTTGTAGAGTTGGATGTTTGTTGTGAACAAATAATAGTGTTTAGTTCTTTTTTATAAATCCTCTCCACCCATCTCCACCCTCCTCGAGTAGGATTTCAATTTAGACGATGTTTTAAAAATGTTGTTGACCCAGGTGGTCAAACCGTTTGATCCAGAAACTGGTCATGTTCCCGGTTCTGTTTATGTCCTGGGTTGCTGGACATCAAACCGGCCGTTTGGCCTGGTTAACGGTTCATGGGTTGCATTTAAATAAAAACTTAAAGAAATAAAAATGACTTATGTTAATCTTATTGAACTACGGAGTTTGGACGATGATCTGCAGTGGTGAACAGAACGATGACCACCCTCTTGGGTGGCAAACATAACTGGAGTAAGAACTCACATCGTCTGCATCCTGGATTAGAAAGTTTTCTGCATCCACCAATAAGAAGAGAACACGTCATATAATGATGTTAGATGCATTTCAACTAACGGAGTCCAGACTTTTAGCGGGCGTCTAGACTACAAAAACAAAAGGGGATTGGGCGGGTTTAACAAGATTTAAAAGTTTTTGGAGTCTAGACACCTTTTAAAGTCTGGACTCTGTTGGTTGAAATGCATCTAACATCTATATATGACGTGTTCTCTTCTTATTGGTGGATGCAAAAAGTTTTCTTGATCCTGGATGCAGATGATGTGAGTTCCTCGGGCAACTACCAAAATGACAAAAGAAAGAGGGTTTTCTTTAGTCCATTACGATACTACCCTTTTTCTTAATAGAATCTGTAGTTGATACATTTTCTTTTTGAAGCCTTATAGCAAACATCATTCATTAAATGCCCATATTACAATTAAGCAAGCACAGAGAGCAAGAAAAGTGAAAAAAGAAACTAGAGAAAAACAGACCAAACTTGCTTAGAAATAATAAAGTAACCAACCATAAGCATTGGGAGAGAAGATCTTGAGAAAGCTTCTGCCTTCTGCTAGTGGCAAAAAATTTGAAAATGACAAAGAGGGATAACTACCTCTAACTCTTCAAGGCTCTAATATAGACCAATTCAAGTGTGAATTCCTTAACAATCCTAAACTTTGTCCCTGGTGACGGTCCCAAAGCAGGCAGCTAACCCTCAGAATGAAAATTTGATCTCATTGAAGTAACCACAAAACTGTTTTGCCAACAAATTATTTGAGAGTATTCCTGTTGGCAGACCAAAACCATAAGAAGAAACATGAAAAACCTCATTACTGATTGCTGCCAAGAGGCTTAGTAAGTACACAAGTTTAGCCATCGCAGAATTGGCGATAAAGGTCATGATAACACAAAGGTAACAACTACAGGATCCACGATGGAAGTCATGTCCATTACCAAAGTAGGTGCAATCACAGATCCAATAACCAAAGTGCAAGTCCTTTTGTCTTGAGTCGTAGTTTGTTAACGCTATGGAGGTGTGCGATGTGAGTTCGGCTTTGGTCAGGGCAAAGCTAATTTGGGCAGATTTTATTGCCTTGCATTGATAATATTCCCGTACTTGTGTGTTTTATTTCATGGGGAGATATTCCGAATGCAAGGTTACAAAAGGCTGTTATAATGGTGTGGGCACAAATTTGCCTTGATAGAAGCCAATCTCGTGTGATGTTATTCATGATGTCGCACCACCTCCCTAACAACAGCAACATCGCCTCAAAAGCATCATCAAAAAAGATAACACCACGACAACAATAATGTACCAGGAACACCACATCACAAGATAATAGTATATGGAAATCATAGCACATGACCAGCCTTGCGATCATGTTGCTGCTCAACTTGACATTGCAAGGTGATGGAGGGTGATTTGGCCCGACCTCACAGCACGGGTACACGTGGGCGTGACCTTGCTCAAACAGTGGCTCAGCATGACAGTGCAACGAGCGTGAGCACAACTCGGAGGGAAAGTCCCACCGAGTCCAGCTCGGCAACTCGGCAGGTAAATTACTCGTTGGAAGCCACCTTACCCGCACCTCCTCCTTGGGGTTAAGGCACTTCGGGGCGTCCCGAGTTTGGGGTGCCCTGACCTCTCTTAAGGCTCGAGCTCCTCCCAATAGACCTTGGGCCACTCCCAGGCAAGAGCGCACCGATCCATCTCTGGACACCCCGAGGCATAGACACCTCGGGTCAGCTAGCTCGGCATAACTAGCTACAGGCAGCCCGTCACTCAAAGGACAGCCCGACTCAGGGTAATTCGTGGGAGGCTAGTTTGGTATACCATAGGAGGGCTTCTTGCTCGACCGCCGTACTCGACAAATCTGCGGATAGCAGACATGTCCCTCGTCAGATAGCGCCGCGTCTGCCACCTTTAGAAAGGTGTCCCGCACCTGACAGGCATGCACCCTGCAACGATAGCCCTGCGCATGCCATCTCAGCCTTGCCTGTAACGGCTGTGGTAGACTGATAGTGGCGGTTATACCTGCCTTGTTAGAAGTCAGAGGGTCTAAAGCAACAGAATTCAGTTATAAGGGGATTATTCTCAAGGAACAAGTTATCTTTGAATCACCTGCGCAACCTGCACTCTTAGCCTTCGTTTTCCTTTTGCTTCTTGCACACAATACTGATTTAAGCATCGGAGCGTTCCCGCGGGAAACCCCCCGGGAGTTCTTCCTCTTTCCTCTCGTCTCAAGTACCTCTCAGGAGCCACGTGAGTGCCAGCTAGGAGTGACCGGATCGAGCTACATTAATTGGCATCGTCTGTGGGAAACACTTCAAAAGGCCTTTCTCTCAAAACTTTCTCAGTTTTTTTTCTTCCTTGAAACAATCCAATGCTCATGGCTTCCTCTAGCAACGTCGGACGAAGCACGGAAATGGATAACTCCAGGGAACAACCCCAGCTTCCTACTGTCTGTATCGGATAGTTCATCGTCCCCCTCTCAGCGGACGGAATCCCCAGCTTGAATGTGCCTCTCACAGTGGCACCTCTCATCGCCCCACTCCCTGTTATAGTTGGAGTGACGTTCATCGAACCTTCGATCGTGCCCCTAGCGGCCAGCCCAAACCAACTGGAGGACTTGATGCAGTGCATGCGAGCCATGCAGACCCAAATGCAATAGTTCCAGTAACTTCAACTCTATCAACAACACGTACTGCACCAGGTCTCCCAGTATCAGTATCAGCAGCAATTCCCCCAGCTGCCTCAACCTCAACTTCAGAAGCCGTAGTTCCTGCTTCGGCACCCAGCCTCGCAACAAGCTAAGTCTCGCCGCCAAGACGAGCGCCCCTCTGGCCAAGGAGAGGCCCCCCAAAACCTCCCAAAAAAACAAACCTCTCCCTGCGGCAGACGAGATAGACCGGCTACCTCGATCTCACAGCGGGTAGACAGGTCGGGAGGACCCCAGCTCTCCAGGTCTACATCACCTCGGTAGTCAAAGTTTGAAACCCTGCTCCTTGAGAACCGGTTCGAGGTCCTGGCAATAGACTCCAAATAGGATCCCTCTGTCCGCAGCCATCACCAGCAAACCGGGCTACTTCCTACACAAACCATTCCGGATAACGCAGAGGTGAGTAGCATGAACGCCGAGCACACCAAGAAGCAGAGACGCCGCCGCCGAGCTCGCCGATCTGTCACCCGTGATTTGCCCGGGCTCATGGGCAAAGAAGAGGTAAGCTCAGCCGAAGTCAAAGCTCCCCTCCTCTCGGTTCCATCCCCCTTGTCTTCCGAACTCCTGGCAGTCCCAATGCCCAAAGACTTCAAGCTCCCCCCTCTTGACAAGACCCAAATGATCATGTAGATGCCTTTCAGTCATAGATGCACCAGCGAGAGCTAGTGAGTCGTGCATGTGCATGGCCTTCTCCACTACTTTTAGGGGAGCAGCCCGCACATGGTATCGGAACTTGGCACCTGGGTCGATAAGAAGTTGGGCACAGTTCGCACAAGCCTTCACGTCCCACTTCGTCACCAGCAAATGGTGCCCGTGAACTGAAGAAATCCTCCACAGCATAGTGCAAGGAGAGGGAGAGTCCATCCGGGGTTATATCAAGCGGTTCAACGATGCTTGTATGCAGATACAACGCCTGGACCCCGCTGTACACCTTGCAATAGCCAAGAAATCCGTAACACACAAAAAGTTCAAATGGCACATGGTCGTCAACCAGCCAGGGACCATAACCGAGTTTCTGAAGCTCGCTGACAGGTTCATAGCCACCGAAGAGGAGATCAACCAAAAGGGCGAGGGCACGCCCGAAAAAAGAAAGAGGGAAGGAGAGCTTTCCAGTCAAGGGGACAGCCGAAAGAAAAAGGATACAGTTTGGGGGGCAAAGCCGGGTCAATTGTTCCGAGCTCCTATAGCGGACCGAGCTGACTACACCCCAATGAATGCGAAGCGGGCCGAAATCCAGATGGCGATTAAGGACGCCCCGTACGTGAAGTGGCCACCCTGTCTAAGGGGGAATCCTAATGAAAGAAATAAGAATCTATATTGCAGTTTCCACAAAGATCACGGTCACAGTACCGAAAGTTGTAAAAACCTCCGCGACGAGATAGAGGAGCTCATCCGTCACGGATATTTGAGAAACTTTGTACAAAACAATAATAACAGCAGTAATAAAACATGTCGGCAAGGGGAGCATGGTAAGAATGCTCCCGAGTCCAGCAGCAGGCCGACCAAACAACCATAGAGGCAGCCCCCGGAGGAGAGGCCAGTTCGGGGGACCATCCACATGATAGTGGGAGGTTCGATCATCGCGGGTTGCACGTCTGCAGTAGCTCAGACGTCAGTTCGTGAGGCCACCCAGGAGGAGCAAAACCCCCCAAAGCGGCCGAGGATAGAAGAGCCAATCTTCTTCACAGAAGATGATGTGCGAGGGGTCCACTGTCCCCATGATGACGCACTTGTAATAAAGCTAAGAATCAACAACTTCGAGGTCAGGCGTGTACTCGTCGACTCAGGCAGCTCAGCCGACATCCTCTTCAAAGCTGTGTTTGACCAGCTTCAGTTGCAGAGAGGTGACCTGAAGCCTACAGACACTCCTTTGGTGGGCTTCAACGGAGAAGAAGTCCGGCCCCTTGGGAAAGTAACAGTACCTGTGGAAGTCGGCACATGACCCTGTGTGGTCAGATTCAAATACGACTTCCTGGTGGTCGCGACCCCCTCCCCCTACAATGCCATAATAGGTCGATCGATCACCCATGTCCTACGGGCGGTGGTCTCCACCTACCATCTGGCTATGAAGTTCCCTACAGACTTCGGTGTGGGAGGAGCGCGGGGCGACCAGCTCGAGTCCCGCAAGTGCTATGTCGCCGCCCTGAAGGGAAAGACCAAGGTAGTCAACGACCTCGAACTGGAGTGACCTACGGAACAAGGCGAAGAACGAGCCACGCCCACAGAAGAAACTGTTGTAGTCCCGACCTCAGCGGCAAACCCAGCTCGGACACTTCAAATCGGTGCTTCCGTCCAGGAACCTTTACAATCCGAACTGGTAAGCTTCTTACTTCATAATTTAGATATTTTTGCATGGTTCGCGGCAGAGATTCCTGGTATAGACCCCGAACTCATAACTCACAAGCTGAATACTGATCTTGTAGTTAGGTCCATTAGACAGAAGAAATGCAGCCTAGCCCCGGAGCGGTGGAAAGTGGTCGATGAGGAGGTCGAGAAGCTCCTCGCAGTTGACTTCATAAGAGAAGTCCATTACCCGAGCTGGGCAGCCAACCCCATTCTGGTAAAGAAGGATAACGACAAGTGGCGCATGTGCGTCGACTACACCGACCTAAACTGAGCCTGCCCGAAAAGACTGCCTTCATCACAGAGGGTTGCTGAGTTTCTTAGACGCCTATTCGCGCTACCCAGAATTGACCATTTGGTGGATGCGACCTCAAGGCACGAGTTGCTGAGTTTCTTAGACGCCTATTCGCGCTATAACCGAATCAAGATGGACCCGGTGGACGAAGAAAAGACTGCCTTCATCACAGAGGGTTGAAAAACGCAGGGGCAACCTTCCAAAGACTTGTAAATAAGTTGTTTGCTCCATTAATTGGCAGAAAAGTAGAATGCTATGTAGACAACATGGTCGTCAAAACTCAATTCTCACATGAATTAATACAAGATTTGCATTTTGTTTTTGAAATTTTGCGTAAGTTTTATATGATACTGAACCCAAGCATGTGTGTGTTCGGTGTGACCTCAGGCAAGTTCCTAGAATACATTGTTAACCGGCGCGACATTGAGGCCAACCCGGATAAGATTAAGGCCATTTTTGATATGAGACCACCCTAGAAGTTGAAGGAGGTTTAGTGGTTGAATGGCCGCGTAGCCACCCTAAGCCGCTTCATGTCTAAATCGGCGAACCACTGTCTGCCATTCTTTAAGGCAATTAAGAGCAAAGGGTTCAAATAGACCCAAGACTGCCAGCTTGCATTCGACGAGCTCATGAAATACCTTACTAGTGTGCCAACCTGAACCCGGCCCGAGGAGGGCGATGTTTTAGAACTATACCTCTCGGCAAGCAACGAAGCGGTCAGTTCAGTGCTAATAAAGGAAGTAGATCGGGTCCAATGGCCCATCTATTATGTTAGTAAAGTATTGCAGGGAGTAGAGATGAGATACCCATAGATAGAAAAGCTAGCATACACACTGGTAATTGCAGCTCGGAAGCTCTGCCCGTACTTCCAAGCTCATACTATTATCGTCCTCACTGACAAACCTCAGAGACAAGTATTACTTAAGCCCGAGGTCTCTAGTCGGTTGACGAAGTGGGCTGTTGAGCTCAATGAGTATGACCTCCAGTACAAGTTGCGAACTGCCATCAAGGCCCAAGCCTTAGCAGATTTCATAGCCGAATGCACATTCAGCTCCGAAGTCCCCAGGCTGGTTGAGCACAAGGCTCCCAGCTCGGTCGAGCCTGAAGCTCCCAAGCCGGTCGAGTCTGAACCCCGTGAGGTAGCAGCCAGTGCGGCATCTCTCCTAGCTCAGCCAACCGCGAGCTGGGATGAGGAGCCCTAGATCCTTCACGTAGATGGCTCCTCAAACCAATAGGGCAGCAGAGCTAGAGTGGTTCTACACAGACCAAGCGACATGAAATTGGAGTATGCGCTACACTTCGAGTTCGCAATGTCTAACAATGAAGTAGAGTACGAGGCATTGATAGCTGGACTAGCCCTAGCCAGAGAAGTAAAAGCAAAGCACATTGTTATATACAGCGACTCCCAGCTCGTGGTCAGCTAGGTCACCGGCGAGTATGAAGCTTGCGAGCCAACCATGATTGCCTACTTGACCAAAGTTAGAGAGGCCCTGCTCAACTTCTGGTCACACTTCATCAAGCAGATACCAAAGTCATAGAATGCTGAGGCCGACGCCCTATCCAGACTAGCTAGCGCGAACGACATCACCATGAGGACTGTGTAGATAGAGAACTTGCTCCAGTCTAGCATTCTCGGGGAGGCAGAGGAGGTCGCTCCCGTCGTTCAAATAGAGTCGAGCTGGATTGACCCACTCACGAGCTTCCTGCTACACGGGACCCTCCCTGCAGATCGCAATACAGCCAGAAGGGTGCAGTGCCGGGCAGTCAAATACGTCATGATAGACGAACGACTGTACAGGAGATCTTACACGCTCCCCTATCTGCGTTGCTTGTGACCTACCAAAGCCGAGCTCGTACTCCGCGACACTCATGAGGGATTAAGCGGCAGACACTTAGGGGGAAGGGCCCTTGCCCAGAAGGCACTTTGACAGGAGTGTTATTGGCCAACAATGAAAGTAGACGCTATTGAGTTCGTCAGAAAATGTGACAAATGCCAGAGACATGCCAATATTCACCATCAACCCGCTGCCGACCTCAAGTATCTCACCAGCCCATGGCCCTTTGCACAATGGGGCATCGATCTACTTGGGCCATTCCCGCCAGCAACGGGTGGAAGGAAGTTCTTAGTAGTGGCAGTGTACTACTTTACCAAGTGGGTAGAGGTCGAACCCCTTGTAATGATCACAACCCGAAATGTCCAAAACTTCTTTTGGAAGGACATCGTGTGCCACTTTGGATTACCTCGGGTATTGATTTTTGACAACGACAAGCAGTTCGAAGATATCAAATTCCAAGACTGGTGCCAGGACATGGGAATCCGACAGAATTTTACTTCAGTCGCACACCCTCAAGCAAATGGCCAGGCCGAAGTTACGAACTGAGCCATCTTCCATTGACTGAAAGCATGACTGGACCGAGCTAAAGGATTATGGGCAGATGAACTACCCAGTGTTCTATGGGCCTACCGGACCATGGAGAAGACCGCCACGGGAGAAACGCCCTTCAATCTCACCTATGACACCGAAGTGGTGATCCCCACAGAGATCAAAGTACCTACGCTACGATTAGAAGCATACAGTGATCAGACAAACGAAGATGAGCTACGTACCAACCTCGATCTACTCGACGAAGTAAGGGACCTCGTGTACATCAGGACTGCAGCCTACTAGCAAAGAGTAGCCCGGTACTATAACGCCAAGGTCAGGAGACAGAACCTCCGCGTTGGTGACCTGGTCCTTTGTAAATTTATGGTACCTGAGCCCGACACTGGCAAGCTCGGGTCCAACTGGGAAGGTCCCTACAGAGTGAAGCGAGTGCTTGGGGAAGGAACTTATGAGTTTGAGACCCTCGAAGGGAAACAAGAACCTCAGGCATGGAATATTGTCAACCTAAGATAATACTATCTGTAAGAATCGAGTAGACAACGAGCTACTCCCAAAGCCTAAGGGCCAGAATACCGAGCCACTCCCAAAGCCTAAGGGCCAGAATACCGAGCTAATATGACCTTGGCACAACAGGACCTAGTCGCCTCTATGGTATGGGTAGACTCCGAGAGCGGGCCACAAGCCATTCCTCCAACCTAAGGGCTGAAACGTCGAGCTAATGAAGGAACCTCGGCAGCATACAAAGCTAAGTTGCCCCATCAGCACGAACTAAGTAACTGCAATGCCTGAGGTGCATGCGGCTCGGGCACGAACCTTACGACAAATAGCCTGCCCTAGCATGCGAAGAGTTAAACCCGTAAGGACAACTGACAGCAAACTACCTCGGGTACAAACAGGCCGGGCATGAGCCCTACTATGCCCCTCACCCGGGCATACACAAGGCTACCCCTACTAACAGTTCGGGGCCGCGATGGCCGTTAAGGAACTCCCACCTTGGAAGTTCAATTTGATAAGTTAACAGCTTAGGGTGAATGACCACTCCAACAAGATAGAATGCACAAATTCTTGGCAAAAAGAAAGAAAAAATCTCTTAATTATGGGAAGTTTGGTATACAAATTTCATTATGGATGTCTTGATTACAAGGGAGATTAAGTTTACAAATATAGGGAGAAAACTACTTCGGAAGCTCGTTGCCCCTGTTAGGGACCTCCTCGGGGGTAGTAACTGGGCCAGCATCCTTTGCTTCATCCTCGGTACCCTCGTCTTTAGAATCAAGATCATCTTTTGACTGACGCACGATGTCGTCAGTGATCCGTGAAGTGGTGATGGCGCTCGTATCCAGGTCAGGGTAGAGGTGCCTGATCAGCCACCGACTAAGCTTGAAGCCCTTATGGTAGGCCTCCGTCATCATGTCGTCGAACCTTGAAGAGTTGACGTAGTCAATGACGGCCTGAGTCTTGGCCTCCTCGAGAGCACCCTCGAAGATTGCAGTCTTCTCTCTTATGTCTTCCTGGAGGTACGCCACTTCATGCTCCAGCTTCCCCTTCGCCTCTTTGAGGCCTTGCACCTCGAGCTTCAAGGCATCTTGCTCAGCCTTGAGGCTGTTCACCTCGAGCCCTAAGGCCTCCTGACCGACCTTGAGGCCGTTCACCTCGGCCCTCAGCTTGTCTTTGTCTCAGGCAAGCTCCCCCTTCTCTGCCATTAACACCTCGATGAAGCTCTTTTGAGCCAAGGCGTCAGTCTCCAGGCGGTGGACCTGACAACGAGCTACCTTCAACTCAGTATGGGCTGCGAGACGACTTCTCAGCCTCCAGAGCTCGCCTTAGGTGCCAATCTGATTGAAGGGTCAAGGCGCAAATGGCGGTGTTCACCTGTAAAAGGGAAACCGATCGAGAAGGAAATCAAAAAAAAAAAAGAGAAAAGGGAAGGAGAAGAAAGACTCACCACCATAGTATGAGTAGTAGCTCGGGCAACGAGCTGACCAGGAGTAAGTTCGGCCCAATTGCTGACCTTCCCCGGGTATGCAGCCAGCTTGCTCTTCTTTAGGCTGCACTAGGGGTTCAGGACGGTTTGGATACCCTGACCCTCCGAGCTGGAAGCCTTCATCTCCACATCATGAGTGGAACTCTTAGAGGCCTTGGTGGCAGCTTCAGTAGGATGATCCCCGGCAGCAGCAATAGCATTAGCCTCGGCATCGCTTTCACTAGCAGGTCTGGTGGGCTTGGCAGCAGGCTCGGTGGGCCTAACGGTAGGTTTTGCCATCACCTTGGGCCCCTTAGGCACGACCCCTTCTTCCAAGTCAACGATAGGCGCGGCTACCACCTCGGGCCCCAAGGCAGAAGTCTGCGGAGGTTGGGGCTCGGCTGAAGCTCGTGGGGACTCAATACATGCCTTCTTGGCTATGCGTTTCTTTCTCTTCATCTGGCGGAAGAGCTTCTGGTTGTCTATTCTCTCCGCCTCCATGGGACCTGCAGCGAAACACGACATCAGCAACCCGAAGTAAACATATGAACAGAAAGCCAAAGTGGAGGAAAACCTACTCGAGCTCAAGCTTGCCTGGACGAGCTTCTCCTCAGAAGTGAAGTCTTTATAATTCAACCCGAGCTGAGCCAGTGACTGGAGCACCTTCTTGGCCTTCCCGTCTAGGATGACACCAGGGTCTTGAATGACTATCCTCCAATCGGTGGGGAAGGGCCACCCCGTACTGCTCTGGACTACGAAGTAGTCCTGCTTCTAAGCTGGGACTTTGCTCGGGAGCTTGTGCATGAGTTTGAAACCCGGGCGGGGGGACAGGTAGTAGGATCGCCTGTGCCCGGGGAGAGCACCCGAAGTGCTCTTCTTTATAGCTAAAATTGTACTGAGAACATCTAAATCTATGGAGAGGGAACAGTCAAAGCAAAGAGAGATGGACCCCACCACATTCCGTATGGAGTTCGGGTGGAGTTGGTCTAGGGTGACATTAAAGTGTACCAACACCTCAACGATCGGAGGGTGAAGAGAAAGTCGGAGCCTGGCTATCAGTTGCTCCCTGAAGATCACGATGTCATTAGGACCGTGCCCCCATGGGAAGTTTCCGGTGGGAAGGCTATACGAGTATTCCTTAGGGAGGCGAAACCTCTGTATAATGTCCTGAAGCCTCTCTGAAGTCATTATGGAAGGCCCGAACTAGTCTGGTTCCCGACCTTGGTGGGAGGTGGATGCCAGATGACCCGAAGCCACCCGTACTTTGGATGGTTGGGCAGCGGAGGAGTCGTCCTGAGCCGAGGTACCCACCTCGGGCTCGTCGATCAGGCTGTCTACACTAGACGACATAGCGAACTAAAAGGAAGAAACAAATTGAAAAGGGGAAGGAACGCGAGCGGACTTGGAGAACAGGACAAACCGGAAGACCCGAGCTAAGAGACCTCCAACACGAGCTCAAATGATAATGACGAGAGCTTTGTGGTGAAGAAAATGGCCAAGGGTCCCCCTATTTATAGCCAAAGCTGCGGGTTCCTCGAGGCGAAAATGGTTGAGCGCGTGTTTGACGTCCACGAAGTCCAAATTGCGTGAGATCCGCGCATAATCTAGACGCGACTCCAGTTGGACGGAGCGCGTGACAGAGTGGCATGAATACCAATGCCAAATTCACCCGGTGCGTCATGACCTCCCCGCGCTGGGTCATCGCCGCCAGCGTAGGGAGTGAGGGGCACTCGAGTCTTATTTACTCTTCCATTTGCACATTGTCTTGATAAGTTGAGATTGATTTTAAAATCAAACATGCATTCTTCTTTTCATTTTTTACAGTGGATTTCTACCCCTGAACTTGATTTGCACACTTATGTCTATTGTTACCTTCCACCACTTGACGTGAATCTCGACACTTGCCTTAGGTGAAGAGATCTGGTTACTAAGTGTTAGGTGATTGTCTTTGGCATTCATTTTCCCGTTTGACGCGAATTTTGACACTTGACTTAGGTGAAGAGACCCAGTTACTAAGTCTAGGGTGTCCACTAACATTTTATTCCCTTGTTTTTTTTTTTTGCAGAATTGTTTAGGTTAGTGCACTATTTCTAACAACTTGAAGAACTTTTGTCTACTTTCTCCATCTTTCTCTTCTTATCTTGGCATGGGCAAACTTGGCATAGGTTGGGACATGTTGGATTGCGTCGAGGAGAGGGAAGTTAATATGCCTACTCTCCTCGTTGCGAGTCTCTTTCTTCTTTCGCACCGGCTCGACTGTGAGTGCAGTTGGAAAGGAAACTACAGGTTAGTTCACTAAAGGTTCTTCTTTTGAAGTTTCCTTTCCTTCTTCTTCTCCCCCCAACTTAGGGTCTTCCTACTCCTTTTCTTCTTCATTTACTCTCTTTTTCTCACATGGGTCCTCTAACATCCTCCCACTCCTTAAGGTTGTAAAAACTTTGACATTTTCAGGCTGAGAGTTCTTAGGAGGTGGTTGAATTTGTTGTGGAGGAAAACCTGGTGGATGATTTCTTGGAGTCACAACTGGTTGACTCGGTATTTGCCCTACTTCTCTCCTTGCCTTGGCTTCAGCTAGCTGTCCTATTTGGTTCTCTAATCTATTAATGGAATGTTGCTGATTTAGGATCAATTGCTGAAGTTGCATGAATTCGTCACCTACTAAACATGTTTGAGGAGGTTGTGGGTAAGCTTGATACGGTTGGACTGGTTGGTTCCTAGGGTACACCTACTGGAATGAGCTCTGTACTTGTGTCATTTGAAATTGGTGGGCCATGGAGTTAGATAAGTGGTATTGTTGTTAGGACAATGTATAGGTTTGACATGGTTGAGCCGGTTGAGTCCCATGATAATCATTGTACTCCCAGTGGGTCTAGGCTTTAGACCACTAAGAGTGCATATCTGGCACGGGGTTTTCTTGGACTTGTGCCCTATAATTGAAGTTGGGTTGATTTTCCCACCCACGGTTATATGGACCAAAGAATGGGTTAGCATTGGGTTGGAAAAATCTATTGGCCGCATGTACTTGGTTTGGAATAACTGGTTGACATGGACTTGCTACAATGGGCTGACATGATGGGCCGGGCTTGCAGAGATGGAACATGATGGATTTGATGACAAGGTTGGGTATGGGCCACTTTGTTGACGACGTGCAAGGACTTCGTCAAGTCTTTGGGCCATACCATCAATCTTGTCCAGTTGTCGAGCCACGTGGTTCCAATCAATTTGTGGCTCAGGTTGGAAGTAGTTTCTCATTCCACAAACTCCAGCTATTGAATTCATTTTATTTTAACCCCCTTTTTCTTCTTTTTTTTTTTTTTGAAATTTGAAATTTAAGTTTTGAATTTTAATTTCAAATTTTGATCTTGAAATTTAAACTAAAATTTGAATTTTTAATTTTTTAAAATTTTTTATTTGAAATTTAAAATTTAAATTCAAATTTAGATTTTGAAATTTAAATTCCTGAAACTTAAATTCAAATTTGATTTTTTGCCTTTTTTGAAATTTGAAAATTAAACTTTTGAAGTTTAAGCTCAAATTTAGATTTTTGAAATTTAAATTCAAATTTAATTTTTTAAAATTATATTATTTTATTATTTTTTTGAAATTTGAAATTTAAAATTCAAATTCAAATTTTTAAAATTAAAAAAAATGCAAGCAAATCAACCACACGACCTTGGGGCTAACCTAGGGTTTCCTAAACTAGTGGTTCAACTAATGCGATTCCTTTTAGTTTCACTTGGAATTACACCACTTCCTTTGGTTACCCAGGTAAGAGGTGGGGATGTGGGAAGCTCCCCTTGCTCTCGCAAGGACCTAATTAACTAACAACAAAACCCACTTTGGCATAGCCGTTTAACCTCTTTCCTTAGACACCAACCGCCGGTTATGGAAAGTAATTACAAGATTTCGTAAAATTTAGCACACCTTTGAACCAATGTGAGGCTTCCCTAAAGGATCTTGCTATCCAAATTTTAAATTAGGGTTAGGGTGAAATGCACATGAAGGGTGATGATTTTTGGGCCAAGGAAGGGTGATGAAATCACCACCTTATCTTATTTAAGTTGGATGCCCTTAAGTGTATTAACAGAAAAACAAAATAAACAAAGCAAATGCAACTAATTACAATGCATGAACAATAATTTCTAAAATGAAATTCAGCAATATAACATAAAAGAATAAAATAAACTAAGCAAGAGAAGCAATGAAAATAATAAAAAGAAAGAAAACCTAACACATTCAAAACTAGCAATGATAATTTATTAAATAAACCTATATGATGCATACTCTAGAATATGAAACCCTAAATGTTGGAATGCAGAAATTAAATTATTATTATTTTTTCTGATTTTATTTATTTATTTATTTTATTACTATTTTTATTTTATTTTTGAAATTTGAAACTTTAAATTTAAATTTCAAAATTTGAAATTCAAATTCAAATTCAAAGTCAGATTCAGATTTGAATTTAAATTCAAATTTTAAAAATTTGGACAATTTCCTAGTTTACAATACAGAGAATAAAAGAAATAGTTGTGCTAAAAAAGAAATTAACTACTACCAAAATAAATTCTAACAAGAAAATTACTATTCTAAAAATTAAACCCAAAATAAAAGAAACGAAAGAAAATTATGCGACAATAAATAAAATATAATAAAATAAACAAAAAAAATTCTATTTTTTCTGAAATAAAAGAAAAACACAAACCTAATAAGACAAAAATTCGAACAAGAAATTAAAGTAAAGAAAGAAAAATAGATCTAGAAACAAAATGGAAGAGAAATAATATTAAAAAATATAAATCGGATCTAAAAAAATTAATTAAAAATTTGAAAATCACTATTGAACCAAAAAAATAATTCAAAAATAAAAATAATAAAATTAAAACTAAATGGGACGACTACACCTGAAACGTAATCCAAATTTTCTTCTCTTCTCTTCTCTCCCGTAGTCCCGTGACGCTCCGGTACCCCACCTTTCGCTATTCCGTCCTACAAAATCAAAGAAGAACAAGAATTAAATTGAGATAATGGATCAAGTAATAAAACGAAAAAAAAAAAATGAAACAGATCCGGACAAAGCATATAAAAATTTTTCTCTGTGCTTCCCTGGCAACGACGCCAAAAACTTGGTGTGTCCAGAAGTGCGTCGTTAAACACTTCAGAACACTAGTTTAAACATTTATAATTTTTACCGTTTCTCAAACAATTACTAACATAGTAAATGGATGAGAACACCTACATTGGAAGCTACGTTTGTGGATTCTGCATCAGGTATATCCCTCCCTTTTTTTTGGTTACGGATTTGGTCCGAATTATTTCAAGAACGAGCATTGAAAAATGCTGTTTTACTAAATCAGTGAATACGATTCCTGGAAGGGAGAAAGAAAATTTTTGAAATTTCGCCCAGCCACCTTGCATGGTTCGGCCATCCATATGATGGATCTCCCTTCCCTTCAGGCATTTGACACAAGCATAGAATCGCAACATCGTGATTTGGGCAACACCCATGGCATGCCCGTTTGACAATTTGGCATTGCACCATTTGCTATGTAACCCTCAAACACTTAAGCGTTCCCGTGAGAGATTATGCCGCATAATAGTAGGTAAGTTTCTAGAAGGGTCTATAGCTACGAATGTGCTTACATGTAGACTCTAAGAAGTGGGAATTCCTGATCCTGAAAGATGTGTGTGAACATGGTGTGTTCGGAAGCGCACCGTTAAACACTCCGAGTTTAAACATTTATAATTTTTACCATTTCTGAAACAACTACTAACATAGTAAATGGGTGAGAACGAGTCATATCCACAGGGACGGAATGTGAGAATTTAGCAGTTAGGGGCGGCTAGGTTTTGTTTAAAGTTTAAAGAATGGGTTATAAGGCACCCTAGGGTTTGCTAAAATGTGGGGAGCATGCTAATACAATAGGAGGGGCGCCGAATTGGGTTTAGCAGCTTGGAGGCACCCTTATGCTTTTAGTTTTTCACATAAACACCCCTCTCTCAGCTGGACTTCACACTAGCTTCCCAAAATTTGAATTTCAACTATGAAAATTTTCCAATTTTGCACAGAATTTGCACAAAGACCCTTAGAGGTCACCACATTGAAATTAAATAGGAGAAGGATACAATTTAATTTGTAGATTATCATAATGCGTTAATATATGGTTCAAAATTTGTCATTATAATTCAAATTTTGTAAATATTACCTTTTATGTTATTTATTATACAAATTCAACTATTAAAACGAAAACAAATGATCACATCACTTAAGTAACCAATGGTCAAGTGAGAAAATGGCTGTTGTAACCACGAGTGCTTGGATTCAAACTTTCACATCCTTAAAAATATTTTGGGATTTATTTAAAGGCAAGTTTGGTTCCAAGGCTAGTTCTAGTAAGGCCAACCAAGACTGGTTCATCAGATCGGTTTGGGTAGGATAAATAAACGTCTAGACCTTGAAATCAACTTGAGTGGGGGTTGGTTCCAAGAATTTGGTACCAGACCCTCTCCTCTGTAATAGATTGGATAGGGCCAATTCAAGGCCGATTTGAGGTCAGTTCGATTCAGTTCCGGGTAGAACCTATCCATTTGCTCACCCCTAAAAGGATCAACAATAGGTGGATCATATCGACCGTCTGGAGAACCAACAGACGGAAGTGAAAGAAATGATGTTGCAGTTCCTTCAATGCCCTCAACCACAACTTCCAACAACCAGTCCCACTGCCTGCTTCAGCTAGCTGGTAAACCTGAACCACAATACATCCCGACCTTTAGTGGTGGAAACACCGAAGTTAGTGTTTCAAGCATCTCTGATCACCAAGGCTCCACCTTCTTGGCGGGCAATGTTGGTCGCACCACTACTATCCGTTGCGGTAGGTAGGAGAAACAACACCCCCTCTAAAGTACTTGTTAGCAGAACTGAATTGTAAAGCTGGCCAAAGCAAAGCCCGAGATACCATCCTTTACAAAAAGCTTCACTAACATGCATAGATACCACAAGAAAGAAGATGAAGAGACTCACATACTAGGATAAGAGAAGAAAACTTACATGTGACAGTGCAAGAGGAAGTTTTGCAGGAGATGCGAGAGGCAAGAAGGCCAAATTTGTAGTTGATTTGAAAGGTGTTTATGTATTTGTATAGGTATTATAACACTTTTTTGAAAGGTGTTTATGTATTAAATTTCTTTGGGTGTGTGTGTTTTCATTTGATTCATGTATTAAATTTCTTTGGGTTTGTAATAATGTGTCACAAAGGCTTTATAGAGATGACATTGGATTTTGCTTCTTTGTTCGAGTATGATGGTTAAGAATGCATTTGGTGTTTCTTATTTTAAGGACTTATCTTCTTTTTATAGTTAAAATGCCCTTATAAGCATTGAATTTTTAACTGCAAAAAGGAGATAAGTCCTTAAAATAAGGAATGCCAAATGCAGCCTAAGACATGTTGTTACTAGATAGAGGTTTTTGGGTTGCTATTCTAAATGGTTTGTTCAATGCAAGCATTAAAGTATCGGTATTGGGTATCGTATTAGACCACTTGGATATAAATATTTTTTGGAAATGTATGGATACACACAGTAAATATGGAAATGCTTGGATACGCTAAGAAAATGCATTCAAATTTCATAAATATATTAATAATACTAAATTTAATATCAAAATAGTCCCAAATAGTGTATAAATACATGGAAAAAGTATATTTTATTAGTATATATGAAGAAATACATTACAATTGTTAAAGTAGTATGCATAGATATTTAATACATTAATCAAGAGTCGAACACATATATTATATAGATTTTTACAAATTAATACATACACAACCATTACTATTTTATTTTCTCTTAAAGTCCATGCCAGGTCAACTGGGTTATTATTCTTATATAAATCAACTACTTACATTAGGCCCTTGCTTAATAATGGTGAGAGTCATTTGTTAAGTAGAAATTGGGTTAGGTGTTTTAACCTTTGTAATTAGGTATAAGCCCCCATTTTCAGGTCGAGGTTGAGTGATGCTTCCAAAATTAGATTATTGAGTATATTGTTGAAGAGTTTTTGTTATAAGATTAGCCCCTAAATTTTTGAAAGATTAACCCCCAAAATTCTTCAAACATCTTAGAAAGATTAACCCTCAAATATTTAAAGAATTTTTGAAAGATTAGCCCCCCCCCCCCCAAAGTTCTCGGTGTGTCTTAAACAAGGTTTTAATAATTAGACCGGACAGGGAACCATTTTGGGGCCTGATTCCTAGGTTGAACAGTCCTATCATTTGGTTCAAACGGATGGCCCGCTCTAACAAAAAATAAAAAAAAAAAAACAAAAAATGGCCAAAAACATTGTTTGATTCGATGGTTAGCTAACCAAATCAATGGTTTTGGCCAAAAGACGATTTTGGGATGAAACGGAATTGATTAGGTGACCAGTTCCCAGTTTTTCTAGTCCGACCATCCAGTCTGGTCCAGCTTTTAAAAAATTGGTCTTAAAGTTATAAGGCGATTTGTCAGGAATTTTTAAGTTTGAGAAGCAGGTGTTAAACTTGTTATATGAGGCCATTGTTTTGATGCAGTTGAGGTATTGTAAGTTTATAACAAAACCATGAGGCCATTTAGGGGCAAGATGAGATGTTTGAGTGGAGAGTTTTTCTGAGCAAGGTACGAAGTGTTATTAGGGATGCAGACGGATCGAATTGGATTCGAATTAGGGTATATTAGAATCTGATCCAACACTGTTCATATCGAATCCAAAAATCCAATTGGATTTGATAGTACTCGATTTGAATTCAAATCTTATTGGTAAGTTGGATCTTCGGATCTGATCCGACCCAACTTGTTTTTTTTTTTAAATTAATAAATTATTAAAAGAAAAATAAAATATAAGTAAAAACAAAAAATACAAGTATTTTTTAATTATTTCCATCATATATATACATGTTTTTATAAAAAATGAATAACATAACAAATTTATAAAAATATATTTGTAATATATATATATTATAAATGTATAATATATATTGGATTGAATGTTCTCAAATTGAATAGGGGGTGATCCAAATTCGGCCAACTAGGATCGGATCTGGGATAGATTTGCACCCCTATCTACAGAGCAAAGTGTGATGCCAAATTTGAAAGTGAGGTGCGAAGTCAAAATAGCATGCATTACAATTATTAAAGTAATATCTTTGGGTGTAGGTAGATGTTGAACTTTGAACACCATTTAAAGTTTGGTATGCACTTATAAGCTCTACTAGGTTAGGTTGGGTAGACACCTTAAGTTCTACTAAATTAGGTTGGGCAGGCACACATAAGTTCTACCAAGGCATTGCAAGCACCTAGAAGTCTTGCTACTTGTAAGGCTTTGCCAGCACTGAGCTACTAACTATACTAACCCTACTAACTGCATTGACATTTATACTAATTAACTGCTTTGCATTTTCTTACAGCTGTTTATATTTGTTTCATTTATTATTTAACTACATTATTTACATTTCAACAAATAATTTGTCCTTGAGGTTCTAATAGTAATTCTCTAATTGCTTGAATCTCATGTTGATTATTCTTGTAGCTAGTCCTTTTACCAACTATTTACTTATGATTGGACCTTAATCTCTAGCTACAAATTTGGAACACGCATCTTGTACATGCAACTACCATTTTATATTTCATTTATTTACATTTTAGCTGCCTTTACTTTTCTACAATTACATTAAGTCTATTATTAATTCTTTTATTCAACAACTCCACTAAGAATCCTTAATAGCTACTTTATTATTTCATTTATTTTAGATTTCATTTTTTTTTTCAATAGTTACATCTAATTATTGTTCTATCTTTATTTAATTGCTAACCTTTGGAGCTATTGTAATTATATTGTGTAGGGTTGTATAGTTATGATTGTTATGCATATTTTATCACTATATGTAGCGGCATTTTTGACGATAAATAAAATAAGGAGAAATCCTTAAAGTACCCCTAAGTTCTAGGAAATTGACTTATTCTACCCCTACTATTTAGAAATTAGCTTAAAGTACTCTTAAGTTTTTTGATAATTGTTTAAATCCTCCCCTATTGTTAGGATTCTATCACAATCCATTCACATGTAACATTGTTGGGACTGATGGGGGGGGGGGTTGAATTGGGTAGAGTTCTAAAAACTAATCGTCTTTGGAATTCAATTTGAATTCTTAGGCTATTGAGAATTAAGCTCAAGATCCTTCCCCTCAACATGAATCTAAGCCTAGTAACAAATAATATGTAGTAAAAGTTTAATGAATTAGTTAGTTAGGTTTAGCAGTTAATCAAGATAGTAAATTTGAACTAACAAAACTACCGAACTAGTAAACCTATAGCTACAAAACAAATGAACAAATATAGTAGCAGGAGCTACAAGGGTTAGCAATCAATAGTTAAGCATAGTAACAATAATAATAATGACTATTAACATTATTAAACAATTAAGAAATTGCAACCTGAACCTGCTATCTTGATTAGTGGTTTTACATTTAATGAACGAATAATAACAATAACTATAAATAACTGTAGAATGGAAAGTGCAGTTGAAAATAAGCACAAATATAAACGACAATTGTACTTAGTCTTGTGTACCCTAGCATCTAGGGGGAGAGGACCAACTACAAACAAATAGTAGAGAAATGGAGCAGCTACACAAAGATGGCTAAGATATAGATTGACTATCAAAAACTATAAATCTAATTGTCGAATAGTAAACTACTGTTGGAATGTAAATGAACAACAAATATAAACAACGGAATAATAAACATAAAGCAGTAATGTCAAAGCAGTTAGTATGGTTAGTGATGTTAGAGTTCAAACTGCATTAACCTTATATATATCTTGCAAATGTAAAAGAACCAAAGTGCAAATCTGCAAACTTGAAAACTAAGTGTCAACAACCAATTTTTGTTCAATCCCTTCATCCTACCTCTTTATATCCTTTTTCGAGACCTCCAAACTTGAATATTTAAACAAATCAATTGAGACCTGCTAAAACCCAAAATTCCCTCTTTTTGGCACAATTCGCACATCAGATGCCCGAATAAACTACACCAATAAACTTAACATCTGATTAACAAGAATATTGAGATCGACATCTAACATTACATAGGCTTTAGTAACTTAATCAAGCACAATTGTTAGACTTAGAAAACTAAAACTTAGTTACACGTTGAATTTCATAACCAAATTCTAAAGATCCATAATTCATCATACTAACTTTTTTTAACAGTTCTGATTTCTGCAATGTTTGAACATTGACTTTACAAAATCAAATCTAACATATCTATTGCCTTAAGGATACTAAGATACAATCAGTCATCAAATCCCACTTTAAAATACAATAATCAACTCTTAAAATGCCAAGATTCTATTTTGACAACATTGGATTAATAAAACTAAACAACCAAGATCAATAAATTCTTTCTCAAATCCGAGCCTTCCACCTAACTCCCCATCTTAGTTCATGCCTGCACACCAAATTTTGTCTTAATTGTCCTTTCTTTAACTGTTTGATCAACAAAGATTCAAATTTGATGTTTATGATTAATCACACAAGAAATTGTAACCTAAGCAACCAAACTCCTCTTTTAAGTCCAAAATCCTCGAATAGCCTAACCGTCTAATTTCAGCTTTAATTTTTTTCGTTTCCTTCTAAATAAGCAAGATTCGATTTCAAGCTACCTCATTCATTAATGAGCCATAAGCTAAAATCATAATCAGAATTAAATCTTTCAGCCTACATCTCTGATCAAAGATCTATCTTTTTTAGGAGTGTCATCGGTATTCAAAAATCTAATTTCAAATTGAAGATTCAACATAATCGAATCAAATTCAGATTATTCGAATATCATAATCAATCAAATCTGAGTATCCTATTCATATCGTTTAAGTAATCAAATCAAATTCATATATTGAATTGAATTCAACTATAACTTGATTCGATTCGATAAGTATTTGAATTCGACCAATTATTTAGTTCTTATATATAATATATAAAATATTTAAATATTTATATAATTTAAATATATAATAATTAGGTTGTATAAATAATTTATATATTTATATACTTTATACAAATAAAATATTTATTTTATATATTTATTAATTACCTAAAATAATTAATCGGTTGAATTCGAATAGAATCAAATATTCAAATATTTAGTCGAATTCAAAGAATATTGATTTTTAATATCTATCGGATATCGAATCAAATTCGGATATTGAACTTTTTTTAATCGGATTTGAATTCGGATATTGCCTGATTCAATTTGAATTTGATCCATTACACCCCTAGTTTCTCCCATTAGATTCAATATGTTGAAAAATACCTACCCACCAAATTTCATCCTAAAATTCCGTCATTTGACCTACTATAAAGCCAATATTCCATTTTAGTAAATCTTATTAATTAAAACTTATTAATCATAGATTGCCATCGTACAAATCTTATTTGACTAATTGGACATCACCACCATGTTCAAAGACCCAAAAAATGCTCAATACAACAAGTTCTATTACCTAATTCCTCCATTTGATTGTTAAACAAGAAAGATCAATTTATAACATTGATTAGCGTAGTTAATTAAACACTTTTTTAAGAGACATCCCCACCATAGCCATAAACGAAGGGGCGAAGATACATTCAGTCCCTAAACCCCAAAGCTAACTATGACTCCTCTAAAAAAATAACCAGAATTACGATGAGCATGCAACAGTTAGAGGTGAAAAAATATATCGCATTTCTTATTAAATAGGGGAGAGAGAGACAATTTTACTGGTTCCATAAACATATTTTATAATAATAAAGGTCAATTTAGTAATTTTACTATACTGTATAACGTTCATTAATAGTATTGAACTAAAATGACACTTCCCAAAATCCACATGTTTTAAAATTTGAGTACTATAGTGAGGGTACCCAAAGGATAGCGTATTACTTTTAGAGTTTAACCTTATAATAGAGAGAAAATTGAAGGAAAAATTAAAAAGACCCCTCCTAAAAGTTCATTTGCTACAAAGACCTTCTTAAACTTTTACTTTGCCACAAATATCCCCTAATATCAAGTCAGATGATGGAATGCATTAAATTATCAAAATAGTCATATAAACTTTTTGTATTTTCTTTTTCTTGCCTTTTTCTCTTAAATTCTATTTCACCAAAAGATACCTCCATTTTCTTCAAACAAAACCATCTAAAATAACAAGAGTCATTTCACCGATATAGAAAATGTAAGGTTTTTTTTTTTTTTTTAATTCTCGATTCATTTTGCTCACATGAATGTCTCTCTTCATCTTAAAATATAAAATTATCCACTCTCTCCAATAATTCAAGAAAAAACAAATGAAACTATAAATTTATATCTATTAGAAAGAAACTTCTAGTATTCCATTTGAATATTGAATCCAGCTAGCTAAAAATCTATAAGGATTTATTGAAGCAATCAAGAGGGCCTCAATGTTATCTTAAAAAAACTAATCGAATCATAAATCATTCAAACAAATAAGAAAATAGTAGTTTGGGGATTTAAAAAAATTATAAAGGAGGGGGGTATTTGTCACAAAAAGAAAGTTTAGGAGATCTTTATTTCAATTGAAAGTTCAAAGATTATTTTTCACTTTCCCCATTGTACAAAGGGTCTTAAATTGTCACAACCGGTGGCAGTTTGGATGTCCTACCCACTAGGGCTGTTCATAAGAAGGCCCAACCCGGCCAAACTGACCAACTCGGACCGACCCAACCTAAGTCGGCTGGGTTTTCATCAACATCGGTTGATTTTGGGTTGTACAAATTCATAAACCGATGGTTCAGGTCGGTTTTGGTTTTCTTGTGTGAAAACCGAAATCAACCCGAACCAAACCGATTTAGTTCCTACTTAACTAAAAACTAAACTATATGAAAATATATATTCTAATATCTATATCTAAAAAATATATATTATAAAATATGTCAGATATATATTTCCAGAAAATATATATTACAATATATTTGTATGTATATTTTTGTTTATATATATATATTTCTAAAATACATATTTCAGTTTTAAATATATTTCCAGAAAACTAGGTGGCCATGAGGGGCATGGATGAACTTAGAGTCGAAACCGACCCAACTCGACTCAAACCGACTATATTAGTTTTACTTAAGACTAGGTCGGTTTCGATTTCCATATCAGATAACTCAACCAGATCGGATCAGTTGAAAAAACCTCCATAAACCGACGCAACCCAACCCATAAACGGCCCTACTACCCACAAAATCCCAATCCACACCTCACTACATCTCCTGTATTTATAGTGTCCCGTGGGTAAGAGATGTGAACCGGGCTGAAAACAGATATATTACTCCGTAATGCTTATGTAAGAGAGATTGACTTCTATCAGGTAAAACATGTGTCAACACTGTTCTAACAGCCTTTTACAACTTGTATCCTCCCCATAAAATAAAACACAAAAGTACGGGGATATTCTCAATTCAAGACATTAAAGACCGCTCGAACGGGCTTTTCCCGAACTCTGTGTGATAAGAGTATTGACAGCCCGGGCAGTCAATAATAGACAGCCTTTCTTTCTCACCATACTAGGATCGAGTTTAATTTTGCTAGGATACTATGGTAGATTAGGGCTAAAACAGAAAATCATGACTTAAGAAATCGTTTCATCCAAATCAAGGTGAGACCATATCAACAAACCAAAGGCTTTCATTTAATCATTTCAGCGCGGGCTACGACAGTGTCGTAGCAAAATGTGGGTTGGTGATGATCGGTCCCGCCAAATCGACGTATCTCTTCAAGCGCCAGATCTGTCTGCGGTTATTGGTTTTGGGATAAAGATTTTAGAATTAAATAACATGAATAATAAACGGAAAATACAAAATTAAATAATAAATAAAAAATAATAAGAGAGAGAGAGAAAGACGGAGAAACAGGCGCCACGGAACTGGAATTGGAAACTCGAAGGCGAAGTTTTCTTGTTTTCTTTCCGATTTTTCGTCAATGGCTGCTGCTTCTTCTTTCCGTCGTTGATCTTCATTCAGATATCTAGGGTTTTTCTCTGTTTGATCATGTCCTTGCCTTCTATATTATTATTTTCTGTTATTTTATACCACGAGAGCGCCTATTCATTCGACTCTTTGATTCTTTGGTGTTTGAGCTGAAACCGATAGCGTGGTGGTTGATTTGCAGAGAAGAGAAGTTCAATGGGTTGTGGTTACTCTTAAAAGACGTGATTTTCTAATTGAGCACTTGTTGAATTCGATTCTTTCTCTATCGCTGCATGCAAATCCGCCACTAATTTGTTTTCGGAGGAATTGTTCCACTGATTTCGATTGGTTGCGACGGGTAGAATTCTATTTGTTAACTGTAGCTTCTTCCTGAGGAATTCGAGCATTCCTTCTTCTTTCTTTGTAAATTTGCCATTATTGTAGCATTTCTGGTTAACTTCGGTAGCGTTTTAGTTTCTTTACCGATTGAATTTGCGCTCGACCTCGTGAAGGAAGAAAGCAAGCTAGAAGATCCGGGAAGTTCACTGTTTTTTCGTTTTCTTTACCGTTTTGATCCTTTTTCTTTTTCTGGCAGAAGCTATTGAATCTCCTGTCTTTCGAAAAAGAAATCAACGAAAATGAAATTGCAATTGGCTTCTATATGCATTCTTACAGAACAGTTGGCGTTGCTGGTTGCGATCACTGAATGAGCAAGGAAAAGAGAGTTATTATAGATATTGGAGTTCTTTTTTGCGGTACAGTTTCTTTATCCTTGAATTGGAATCGTCTCTCTGGTCTTCTGGGGATCTACTTTTTAGCCATAATTTTTCTACTTTCTAATAATTTTGGGAAGATAAACCTAAAGAAAAGGAACTAAGGATTTCAGGCTTTGCACTTTAAGCAATTAGAGGGGCACTTCTCCAAAAAGGCTGTCTTTCATGATATCTAGAAACTTTTCCTCTCTTCTCAGAGATAAAGGGCTTAAAGATAGGATCAGATTCAATGCGGTTTTGCATTTTGAGGAACCAACTAGATGCAGACATTGAAGGGGTTAATCATCTAGGTTTGTTTCTCTGTTCCTAATCAGGAGTGAATAGCGCAAAGGAGAAAGGGGAATTCAGATTTGTTTCTGACGGATCCGTCAGGTGAAAATAGGGGCTGTGGGTGTTTGGCTGGTCTGGAGTGCCTACTGAATATAATCAGGACCCTCAGGATGGGGTCCTGCTTGTCGGTGGATGGGAGGGGCCCGCTCCCTTCCTCTCCGACAACCCCCGGGAAGAGGAAGAACTTGCGGAAGAGGCCTGGGATGCGGAATTCTTCATTCGATTCGAGGAGGGAAGAACAGCTGCATAGGATTCCTGGGAGAATGTTCATTAGTGGTGCTAGCGATGTGGCTTCTCTCTTTACCCAACAAGGCAAGAAAGGAGTCAATCAGGACGCCATGATCGTATGGGAGGTATGAACCTTACCATCTTAACATGTAGGGTACTATCATTCCACAGGAAATACTTTTCTATTTTAGATGGCCTACTCTAGGTTCTTCAGTGTGTTTGGATTTATACTCCTCTTGAATAGAAACACATTAAAGAGGGATTTGTGTTCTTGTGCTTCCCAGATATTGTTCTCAGTGAGTGTTAAAGTTTTTGTTTTTGGTAGATATCAATATACCTTTCTGATTCAAATATCTGATATTTTCATCATCTTATGATGCAAGGGTTTCATCTAATTATACTGTGGCTAGATTCTCTTAGTCAATTTAACTGTTTAAAAGTTTTTCTTGAGGTTCTTGGAAATCTTCTGTATTTATGTTGTCATTCTTTTCTTGGACCTTGTTTGGACTTTGGTGTTAGATAATTTATTTTCCTGCTTTCAGAGTGATGGATTTGTTCAGAATATGGTCATATTCTTTTATCACATTTATTTTTGATAATTTGATCACTGTTTTGCTTTTTTTTGGAAAGATGGAGGTTTTTACCCATTATAATGTGTTGCAATCAGCCTAAATTATATTTGTTTTGATATTAATTAATCTCAACACTCCTTATATCATGATAGAAATCATGTCGAGTCTTATAAAGTTGAAACTTGAAACTGGATAGATTTGTGAGTGTAAGTACTATTGTGAATGTTGTAATAGTTGAATCTGTCATAGGAAGCATCTTGAAGTGAAATAAATTGCACTCTTCTGCCCTTTAGTTCCATATTTCCTTATTTTCTTTATATGAAGAATATCCCACTTTGTTTCTGTTTTAACCATCCAACTTTTTTCCCTTTAATTTGGTATTATAGTACCTACGAAATATAAAATTATATATTAAATATAAAGGATGTGATTTCCTGTGTGCAGAATTTTGGTTCAAGAACAGACACTGTTTTCTGTGGTGTTTTTGATGGCCATGGTCCCTATGGTCACATGGTTGCAAGAAGAGTTAGGGATTCTCTTCCTCTAAAGCTAAGTGCCCACTGGGAAGTAAATATACGAAGCGAAGACGGGCCTAGAGAAATCAGCAGCAGTGTCATGGGAAGCATGAGCTCTGAAGAAACGTCATATATGTATAAAGAAGAGAAATCTAGGATCTCTGTGGATCTTGAAGAAAAGAAGCATCCAGAGATTTTTCTTACATTGAAAGAATCATTCCTGAAGGCTTTCAAAGTTATGGACAAGGAACTTAGATTGCACCCAAATATTGATTGTTTCTGCAGTGGCACAACAGCTGTCACATTAGTGAAGCAGGTGATATGCATCACAAACATGACTTCAATAGATTGCAGTTATTGCTCTTATTGTATCCTGAATGCCTTTGATGTCTTTCATAGGGTCAGGATCTTGTTATTGGAAATGTTGGAGATTCTAGAGCTGTGCTGGGTACAAGAGATCAAGACAACTCTCTTATTGCAATTCAGTTAACTGTCGATCTCAAACCAAATCTTCCAAGTATGTTTCTTCTGTGAAGGCAGTTTAGTTCTAACATATATCTGAAACTATACCTGTTTTGTTATCCCCCCAAAGTTTTTCTATTAGCCAGGTTAAGGGTGATTCAAGAATTAGGCATTTACTAAAAACAAAAAACACAACCATTAAATTTTGCAGTTACACCATCACTGTTGTATTTTTCATTGTGTGAAATCATCTCTGCTTTCAAATTCCTTGTCATTCTGAACAAATTATTAACTGCTCTCTTAAGTGACAATTCAAAATGGAAGATTAGGTCAAGAGTATAGTCATTTAGATAATATGGACATTTAAAGTAGACATTCTGGAAACTGAAAGAGGCTTGCATTTCTCTAATTTCTGTAACTGTTATATAACATGAAATTTCTCCAAAGAGAAAAGATATGAAAATTCATTCTCATCCCTTTATAACTTCTAAATTGCAGTACCATTTTGGGGAATTATGGGAATTTCTCATTAAATCTTCACAAACTATTCTCCAAATCCTGTTTCATTCTTGGTAAAAGGCTGAAAAACACTCTCATGTACATAAACAAGTATTCATGTCAAACTCAAACACATAAAAACCCCTTTTTCTTGAAATAACAAAAACTATGGTTATAACAACAGGACACCTTGACTTTACTGTTATAATGGAACGAAAAACTTTTAGTAAGCTTTGTTAAAATATTGTGATGAAAACTTAATAATTATTAACAAACTAATCTGAAATATATCAGAAGCAAAAGGACTACAGGAATGGCTATCTTATCTATAAGTATTGGTTAACAACGGATGATATTATCTGGTGTCAATTAGTAACAACTTGAAAGTCCAGGCCTTTGACTGTTAAGATTCCATTATTAACTGTTATATAGGCCTTCTAAAAAACTGTCAGCCAACAAGACCTGATAAGTTGAGACATTTCTGGTGATATTTGATATATCAATTCAACTTAAATTCAAAAGTTACTGTTTCTCATTTATGTCAATACTTCGCAATAATGATAAGTTTTTCATAAAGCTTTTGTAAGTTTAAATTATGAGAATAACATCTCAATAAAACGTATAGAGGTGTTTGATAAATTAGGCTTTCGTAAATGTAAGAATTCCAGCCATTACGCTTGTGATGTTTTTGTTGATATTCTTGTTATGTTGCTAAAAAGTTCACTAGATCCATGTAATGAAATTGAGGGGAAGAAATTGAGAAGAAAACAGAGAAAATAGTCTTTAAACTTATGATAAAAAAGTACTTAAACTATTCTGTTTCATTTTTTAAGGGGAAGCAGAGAGGATCCAGCAATGCAAAGGGCGGGTCTTTGCCCTTCAGGATGAGCCTGAGGTTGTTCGAGTTTGGCTTCCAAACAATGACTCCCCAGGGTTGGCAATGGCCCGGGCTTTTGGGGATTTCTGCTTGAAGGATTTTGGTCTGATCTCTCTACCTGAGATTTCTTATCGACGCCTCACCGAGAAGGATGAGTTTATAGTTCTTGCAACAGATGGGGTAAGATATACTGAATTACTTGCAACTTCTTGGAAAAGGACCACCTTTGACTATTTAAGGAAAGGTCAGCTAAGCTAATGGTTAAAATTGTATTTACCTATTGCAATTGGCTGATATTTTATTTTTTGGGCATAAGTACAAAAAATGAATCAGATATTAATTACTCTCTCAAATATGATCGTTCTTAAATCTCTCTCTCTCTCTCTCTCTCTCTCTCTCTCTCTCCCCAATAGTCAATGTTCCTAACTCTAAACCCCATTTGGATTGAGTTAGGTTAAAGGCCAACACAAGACAATCCTAAATATGGACCCTAGCCTAGACCCAAGTTGATATCAAAAGTTCAAAACACAAATTTGCCAACCCAAACCTAACCAATCTTTCGTTTAACGCCATGTATTGCATGAGTTTACTTGCTTGTTCTACTGGTACCAAATCAATCATTTAACCAGAAGTATCCAAGTCTAATCACTGTTGAGCCTGCATGTGCATCTGCTCTAGAACAATTAGGTTTGAGAGGATTGATCACACTTCAAACATAATTTGCTTGGTCTGTTTCTTTTGACAGGTTTGGGACGTGCTCTCAAACAAACAAGTGGTAGATATTGTGGCTTCTGCGCCAGTGCGGTCCTCAGCAGCTCGGGCTCTGGTCGAGTCAGCAGTTCGAACCTGGAGATTTAAATACCCAAACTCCAAAATCGATGACTGTGCAGTTGTCTGCCTCTTCCTTAACAATGACTCTAGTAGTTCATGCACCTCCAATTCCAAGCCCAAAGGGCAGCCGATTTCATTGGATCGATCTGATAATAGAAGTGAGAACCAAGAGCCATTGATCCCAATTTTACTGTACTGATCGGGCACAGTGCCAACTTGCCCCGAGATCTTACCACGAGATGACGAGGAAGCATCAAAGCAGGAAACGGGGTCCATAAGAGATGATTGGTCTGCTCTCTTGAATGTGTCGCGCGGGTGAATACAGTCATACACTGTTGACTCTACCCAGGTTCATTCCTGGGAAAGAGGATCCGAAGATCTGAGAATGACCAAGGGAGAAGGGAGTTTGGTTTCAACGTGGTTTTCTTTCAATTACATCAATAATGTTATCATCACCATTGTCATATTTTTTATTCATGAGTTTCTTGTTTTACAGAAAAAAAATGATATTTGTCTGTACGGGGGGCCGGGGGAGGCCTGGGGGGGGGGGTTATAATTTGTTTTATAGTGGGCTAGTCTTTGGAGAGATGGGCCGGGCTTTATTAGTGTCTGGGGAATCCTCCATTTCTCTTAGGCGTGAATAGAAATATAGAATTGGAATTTTGTAAAATCCAACCTCCTCTTCTTATTTTTCCTGTTTAGACATCATAATTTCACATATTTAGCGATATATACCAGTTTTGTTTGTTTTTGTTTTTGTTTTTTTTCTTCTAAATACAAATGGGAAGATAGACAACCTAACGAAGCAAAGTCTGTTTGGTTCAGACAGGAATTGGAATTGGAATCAAATCGAAATCCTCCGGAATCAAAATCGTAATTGTCCGTTTGATTTGTAATTGTAATTGGAATTGGAATCAAATCGAAATCCTCTGGAATCAAAATTGGAATAGTCTATTCTCAGTCTGTTTGGTTCAGACAGGAATGAGAATGATAATTGGAATCAACAGAAATAGGATTTCATTTTTAAGGGGCAGGGAATGACCGTTCTCTCAAATGAGGGAATGCCATTCTAGCAGGAATGGAAATTGGATTCTGATTCCACTCAACCAAATAGTTGGAATCGGAATAACTGATTTCAGTCCCTATTCATTGGAGATTATTATTACTTCGTATCAGGTATATCCCTCCACTCCCTTTTGGTTTCAGATCAGGTCTGGTTTAGGTTCAAGATTGATCATTGAAAATGTAGTTTTCTAAAATAGGGAATGTGATTCCCACATGGGAGAAATAGAAATTTTTGAAAATTCGCCCAACCTTCCTATAGGGTTCGGGCCATCCATATGATGGATCTCTCATCCCTTTAGTGGTATTAGAACCAGATTCAAATCTTGAACCAAAATTAACCAGATCTGGGTCTGCACAAATGGGTAGAAGGCGTTCTACCTGATTTGCGTAGATTAGCGTTTTCTAGGAAATTTATTCCTAGATTTTGAGCGATTGATCTGAAATTAAATATTTATAAATCTGAATTATATTTAGAATTGTTCTACATATTTTTCTTGATTTTTCGGTTGTTCGTACGGTGGAGACCGAAATCTTTAATGGCACAAGAAATCTGCGCACCTGTTGCTGTTTTTCATTCTTGATCTGTAATTAATTTTTTTAATTTTAGACGGAATGTATAGGAATTCGATTTTGATGTAATATTAATAGAAATTAGGTTTTCTATTTTATTTCATTCAAAGTTGAAGCAGAAAGCGCAAGGAGGAGAATTTTGTAGATTAGGGTTCGATCATCTGTGATTTGCAGTTTTGGAAACTACATGCTGCGATCTATCTTTTGTTTTGCAGGGTAGAAGTCCTACAAACAGCCCTCCTACTGATTCTTGATTGTCTTGTATTAGTAATTTAATTTCATATCATGTTCTTGAATTAAAAATCAAACCCTATACCCATTTGAACCAGATTGGACCAAACTAGTTGGACCGAGTCTGTGGTTCAATGGGGGCTATTCTCAGCCCTAATTTTTTACTCATGGGTCCAAGAGTTGATGGTTAATTGCAAGATGTAATTCAGCCCACACCTGTAAAACCCAATTTTAATATGTTAAAACTGCTTCATGGGCCAATTGCAAGATGAATCTCCCTAGGTAATATTAATCAGTAATATTATGAATTTTTATGGGCTTTAATAATGGGTTTTAAAATTATTTAATTGATTGGATCAATTATGATTTTCTTGCATGTGATGTATGGATGTGTGATGTGCAACGCTCATGGGCCATAAGTACTTGGCCCATGCTGATTCGATAGTGGCTCTTGTGCACACCATGGCTGAATGCACATCATTGCCGTGGTGTCCTTAAGATCATTAGATGATCTCCCTTTGTGATGGGCCCTACTCCAGCTTCCTCCCCAAGAGGAACCATGTGGAACCCTAGCCGTTTAGGGCCCATCTAAGTCTGGCTTTATGAAAGTTAGTGGGAGCCACTTGGTTTGACCTAAATTAAACTAGGGCGTAATATCTCATTCCCTCCTGAAATATGAGTGCATGTGATAGGGAGATTCATATGATGAACTCTCTAAAGGCCTTCTATCATTAACATGAAGATGGGTCCTTCAGTAATGAGGAAACGCCCCATAAAATTGGGCTATCCATTTGCTGCTGGATCTGTTGGATTGTTTCATAAGATGATAGGGGTGTTATAGACTGATGTGGGAGGGGCCTATCCTAAAATGGAAGACTCTCTCACGGTACATTGGAGTTCACGAATATGATGGGTGAGCACTCACTGGACAGAAAGGTTTAACCTAAAATGGCAATGAACATTGTCTGACAAAGGCCAAAGGGAAAGCTCATAAGATGAGTGGATATGATCCTTCATAGAAAGGTGGTGGGGTTATGCAGTTGAAACTGTTGGCTCCATGCACCCTATGCGATTTTCCACATTTTTAGAGACATAATTCGCAGTCTCCGTCATTGAGATAGAAGGTAAATCTCATAAATGAATAAATGGAAATGGAACATAGATTAAAAGTCATATCTATGTAGATAACATGAATCAAATAAGGTTGTGGACTAATATTTGTTTTGCCCTTTATCAGAAATGGCAAACGGATAATTCGCTAAATTGTTGGACGACAACAAACTTAAGGGCCCAAACTACGCTGACTAGTATCGTAACCTTATGTTGGTCGTGACGTCCGAGAAATTGGACAATGTAGTTAAAAACCCTACTCCAGAACGTTCGGGTGATAGGGCTTCTGAGGCCCATAGGAGGGACTATCAAGAATGGGAAGAGAAAAATTCCCTTGCCCGCTGCTACATCATAGCCTCCTTAGATAATCCGATACAGCAACAGTTCGATTAGATCGAATTGTCCAAGGATATCTTGGATAGTTTGAGGATGATGTATGAGGAGCATAATCATTCTACACGTTAGAAAGTCTTAAAACAGTTCATGACCGCGTAGATGTCCAAGAACCAGCAAGTTCATTTTCATTGTCATAAGATGATGGGATACATCAATGAACTTGAGGCTCTTGGATCCAGGCTTGATCATGTCACCAAGGTGGATGCCATCCTAAATTTCTTTGCCTCATTCCTTCAATCAGTTCATCATGAACTACAACATGAACAAGCTAAATGTTAGCATCCAGGAACTCAACAATATGTTGTAGAGGACCGAGGAACTGATAAAGAAGGATGAACCTATTGCCATGCTTGTTGAAACTAGCAAATTGAGCAAGAAGAAGAGAAAGACAAAGAGGAAGCCTCAGAGGAAGGTTAGCAAGACCGAAAGGCAGAGGAAGGACAAAGCATCAGATGCTTGTCACTTTTGCAAGCAGGCCGACCACTGGAAGAGAAACTATCCTCGGTACATGGAGACTAAGAAATAAGTTAATTTCGAATCCTTTGTCATAGAAACTAATTTGTTTGTAACTTTTGCTTCCTGGTGATTTGACTCCGGGGCTTCAACTCATGCGTGTAACACACTACAGGGGTTCAGGATAAGCAAAAGAGTGAGTGACGGAGAAGTGACGCTCTACTTGGGGACTTCTGCAACAGTTGCTGCTACAACCATAGGAACTGTAGAATTAATTTTCAAAGAAGGAATTATTGTACTGAAAGATTGTCTTTTCATACCAAATTTAAGAAGAAATTTGATTTCTATCTCAAAATTGTGCATGTGCGAGTACGCATTATGTAAGTGATTGCTTTCTTTGATCTCTATATTTTTGGACTAGGGGTGAGCATCTCACAGGGGATGATCCTTCCAAGTAAGGTTGCAACTTGGGCCGGGTTGGCCCGAACCCAACCCTAACCTAACCCGAAAAAATTGGGTTGGGTTGGGTCGGGTTAGGGTTAGGGTTGAAATTCATGAACCCGACTTTACTTCGGGTTGGGTTAGGGTTGACTAAACCCTAACCCAGTCCGACCCAACCCGAACCCAACTCTATAGTACATGCCACATATAAATATGTGTTATATGTAATATATAACATACATTGATTTGTTTAGATGCATGATATTTGTATAGCCCCCACCACATAGTATCATGTATTTCTTTTAAGATAATCACTTCACTTAATCCTAATCAGAAAGGCTAAAACCTTAATAATATTTGATGGAGGGAGATTTGGCCCGACCCCTTGGCCACGCGACACATGGAAGAAACTGAGAGTGACCTGGCAGAACCGCCAGCTTGGCATGGCAGCGGGGCCACAATCCGAGCTCCGAGAAAAGGAGTCCCCCCCCCCCCCCCCAAAAAAAAAAAAAGGTACCCACGACCCGAGCTTCCCAAGGAAGAACCTGAGCTCTCCCTTGGAGGTCCTGAGCCTTACAAGGAGCGCAAAGGGAAAAAACCCGAGCTGACCCACCCTGGGGCAGTTCGGGCCATACTTCTATCCGAACTCAAGACTTCACCTTGCACACCACTTCGGCTCCAAGTCGCCTGACTGAACAACCGTACCTGACTCCCAGGAAGCTTGTACACGGAGGTGGCGCGCCTGACTGATTAGGGGTCCGACACATGATAGCCGCCCTCCGACGGCCACCTGCCACCGCCATCTCAGGCATGGTAGAGACAGCCCTGACAAGGAAGACAGTGGCGGTTATAACACCCGAACTGGCAATTGGCAGAGGTTATGACACCCGAACTGGCGTTTGGCAGAGATGATGACTCCCGATCTGGCGGAGGTGATGATGCCCGATCTGGCAGAGGTATGGGAGTGAGTGTACCAGGGTGATTATAAAAGACCCCCTTCCCCCAAAGAAGGAGGTATGTGATTCTTGTGCTTTCTGGTCTTGAAGTCTCTCATTCCCCTTGCCCCTTCTCAAGAGCACTAACTTGAGCTTCGGAGTGTTCCAACTGGGTTCCTCCCCGCAAGTCTCCATTTTCTTCATTGTTTTAGGCACCTCCAATTTCGTCAAAGGCGAGGTAACCAGCAGCTAGGATCGACCGGATTGCGCATCATCATTTGGTGTCGTCTGTGGGAAGACTTCAAAAAGCCTCCCCTGACCTTTAACCCTCTCTCTCTCTCACACAAAGAAACCTTAGCTTCCATGGCTTCCTCTAGTAGCAACAGGCACAACGCCGACTTGAATGTTGTAGGGGAACACCCTCAGCCCACCACTATATGTATCAGGCAGTTCACTGTCCCCCTCTTGATGGACGGAATCCTTAGCCTCAATGCACCGAGTGCGGTGGCACCTGTGAATGTTCCTCTTCCCCCCTATCGAGACAACTTTCGCCGAACCAATCGCTGTCCCTCTAGCGACCAGCCAGAACCAGCTTGATGACTTGATGCAGTGCATGCGGGCAATGCAAGCCCAAATGCAACAGTTCCAGCAACATCAACTCCATCAACAACAAGTACTGCACCACATTTCTCAGTGTCACTATCAATAGTAGTTCCACCAACTACCTCTGAACCAACCACAACTCCCACCTCGGCACCCTGCTCCAAAGCCGGTCAAGCCCTCACCTCAGGGCGGGCGCCTTTACCAAGGGGAAGCCTCCCAACTTCAGAACCCCTCCAGAAGCCAAGCCTCATCCCCGAGTAGGAGGGAAAGACTAATTATCCCCGCCTCGCAACTCGTCGGTGGATCAGGAACCTCCTTGCCGATTAAATCAGCACCTCAGCATTCTAAGTTCGAGCTCCCGCTCGTAGAGAACCAATTCGGCGTCCTGGCCGCGGACTACCAACAGTCCGGGCCGATCGAGCTCGGCAATACCGAGGCAAGTAGCGCCAATACTAGGCCTTCTAAGCAGCAGCGAAGTCGCCGAACTACCACCCGCATCCTGCTCGAGCTCCGAGGTAAAGAAGAAACAAGCTCAGACGAGATGAAAGTTGCCCCTATTCTTTCAGTTCCTTCCCCCTGTCATCAGAACTCCTTGCAGTTCCCATGTCCAAAGATTTCAAACTCCCTCCCCTAGTCAAGTATGATGGGTCCTTTGTGCCCAATGACCACATCGATGCTTTCCAGTCCCAAATGCACCTGGCGAGGGCCAGCGAGTCCTGCATGTGTGTGGCCTTCACTACCACTTTCGGGGGAGTGGCCTGCACCTGGTATAGGAACCTGGCCCTTGGGTCGATAAGAAGCTGGACCCAGTTCGTGCAAGTCTTCACCGTGCACTTCGTTACCAGCAAGTGGTGTCCCTAAACCGAGATAGTCCAGAGAGAAGAAAAGTCCATCCCGAGCTATGTCAAATGGTTCAATGACGCGTGCTTGCAGATACCACACCTAGACCCCGCGGTACAGCTCGCGACAGCCAAGAGGGGCGTGACACACAAGGAGTTTAAGTGACACTTGGTAGTCAACCAACCCGCGACCGTAGCTGAATTCCTCAAGCTCGCGGACAAATTCATAAGAATAGAGGAGGAGATCAATCAAAGGATTGGAAGCGGGATCGAAAAAAGGAAGAGGGAAGGCGAACGCTCCAACCCAGATGACAGGAGAAGGAAAGACCCACCTCGGGGGACAAAGCCAAGCCAGCCGTTCCAAGCTCCCTTATCAGGTCGGACGGACTACACACCCTTGAACGCGAAGCGGGCTGAGATCTTAATGATGATCAAAGATGCCCCTGTACGTGAAGTGGCCACCTTGTTTGAAGGGAAACCCGAATGAGAGGAATAAAAACTTGTACTACAGTTTCCATAGAGATCACGGTCATAGCACCAAACATTGTAATAATCTCTGCGACGAGATAGAAGAACTTATCCATCGCGGGTACCTAAGGAATTTTGTACAGCAAAATAATAATAATAATAGTAATAAAACAGGTCAGCAGGGAGAGCACAACAGAGATGCTCTCGAGTCCAACAACTGGCTAGCTAAACTATAGAAGTAGCCCCCGAAAGAAAGACCGGTTCGGGGAACAATCCATGTGATCGTTGGAGGACCAATCGTAGCAGGATGCACCTCGGCAGCAGCTCGGGCATCAACCCGGGAGGCCGCCAGAGAAGAACAAAATCCCCCGAAGTGGCCTAGGATGGAAGACCCCATATTCTTCACCGAAGACGATGCATGCGGGGTCCACTACCCCCATGACGATGCACTTGTCATAAAGGTAAAGATCAACAACTTCAAAGTCCGGCGCGTACTCATTGACTTTGGCAGTTCGGCAGACACTTTTTAAAGCAGCCTTCGACAAACTCTAGTTCTGAGAGAATGACTTGAAACCCACGAACACCCCACTGGTCGGCTTCAACGGAAAAGAGGTCAGACCCCAGGGAAAGGTCACAGTACCCGTGGAAGTTGGCACGTGGCCTAGTATGGTAAGACTCAATCATGATTTTTTGGTGGTCGCGAACCCCTCCCCTTACAACGCCATAGTAGGTCGGCCAATCACCCATGCTTTAAAGGTTGTGGTGTTTACTTACTATTTGGCCATGAAGCTCCCAACAGACTTTGGCATTAGGATAGTGCACGGTGACCAACTCGAGTCTCGTAAGTGCTACGTCGCCGCCCTCAAGGGAAAAGCCAAGGTAACTGGCGACCTCAAACTAGAACGACCTGTGGAACATAACGAGGAGCGAGCTGCACCAACAGAGGAAACTGTTCCCATCTCTGTATCGGCAGAAGACCCCTCCAGATTGCTTCAGTTCGGAGCATCCCTGGAAGAACCCTCGCGGTCCGAACTGGTACACTTCTTACTCAATAACTTAGATGCTTTTGCTTGGTCCGCGACAGAAATGCCTGGCATAGACCCTAAGCTCATAACTCACAAGCTCAATCTGACCCTGTAGTTAGACCTATTAGACAGGAGAAATGCAACTTATTCCCAGAGCGCTGGAGGACGGTCGATGAGGAGGTCGAGAAGCTTCTCGTAGCAGACTTTATAAGGGAAGTTCATTACCCGAGTTGGGTGGCCAACCCTATTCTGTTAAAAAAGGCAAACGACAAGTGGCGCATGTGCGTCGACTACACTAACCTGAATCGAGTTTGCCCAAAAGATTGCTTCCCCCTCCCCAGGATCGACCACCTAGTGGACGCGACCTCGGGACACGAGTTGCTAAGCTTCCTGGATGCCTACTCAGGTTACAAAAAAATCAGGATGAACCCGGCCGACGAGGAGAAAACCGCCTTCATAACCGAGTTCGGCCTGTACTGCTACAAAGTTATGCCCTTCGGACTGAAAAATGCTGGGGCAACCTTTCAAAGGCTTGTGAATAAGCTGTTTCAACCCTTAATTGGCACAAAGATAGAATGTTTTGTAGACGACATGGTCATCAAGACACAATTTTCGCATGAATTAATACAAGACTTGCATTCTGTCTTTCAAATTCTGCATCAATTTAACATGAAACTAAACCCAAACAAGTGTGTCTTCGGTGTCACCTCGGGTAAATTCCTAGGGTACATCGTCAACCGGCGAAGTATTGAGGCCAACCTGGACAAAATAAAAGCCATCCTAGATATGAGACCACCCTGAAAAGTGAAAGAGATTCAGGAGCTAAATGGTAGAATAGCTGCTCTGAGTCGTTTCATGTCTAAGTGAGTAGACCGTTGCCTATCCTTCTTTAAGGCAATAAAAGGCAAAGGGTTCGAGTGGAACCCGAAATGCTAGCTCGCATTTGATGAACTCAAAAAAATACCTTGCCAATATCCCAATGTTGACCCAATCTGAAGAGGGCGGTGTTTTAGAACTGTACCTCTCGGCAAGCGACGAAGTGGTCAGTTCGGTATTGGTTAAAGAAGCAGATCGGGTCCAACGACCCATCTACTATTTTAGTAAAATATTGCAGGGAGTAGAAACAAGATATCCGGAAATAGAAAAGCTAGCCTATGCGCTGGTCATTGTGGCCCGCAAACTCCGCTCGTATTTCCAAGCCCATACCATCATCGTCCTCACCGACAAAACCTTGAGGCAAGTATTACTCAGGACTGAGGTCTCTGATCGATTGACGAAGTGGACCATCAAACTCAGTGAGTACGACCTCCAGTACAAGCCACGAACCGCTATCAAAGCCCAAGCCTTGGCGGATTTTGTTGCAGAATGCACATTCAGCTCCGAGGTCCTCAGCCCGGTTGAGCACGAGGTTCCCAGTTCGGGTGAGCTCGGTGCTCCCAGGCTGGTTGAGTCCGAGCCCCGTGAGGTCGCTCCCAGTTCGGTATCTCTCCTAGTTAGGCCAAGCGCAAACTATGATGAAGAACCCTGAATCCTCAACATAGATGGCTCCTCAAATTAGCAGGGCAGCGGAGCCAGTGTAGTTCTCCATGGTCCGAATGGCACAAAGCTGGACTACGCGCTACGCTTTGAGTTCACAACATCCAACAATGAGGCAGAATACGAAGTGTTGATAGTCGGGCTAGCCCTGGCGCAAGAGGTAAAGGCAAAACACATAGCGATTCCTAGCTCGTGGTCAACCAAGTTACAGGGGAATATGAAGCCTGCGAGCCAACTATGATTGCTTACTTAGCAAAGGTAAAAGAGGCTCTGCTTAGCTTCCAGTCACACTTCATCAAGAAAATCCCAAGGTCGGATAACGCTGAGGCCAACGCCCTGTCCTGACTAGCCAGCACCAGTGACAACACCATAAGACTTGTGTACATAGAGGACTTAGCTCGACCTAGCATTCTCTGGGGGGCAGAGGAGGTCGCTCCTGCCGCCCAAGCAAAACCGAGTTGGATTGATCCACTCGCGAGCTTCCCGCTTCACGGAACCCTCCCCGTAGACTGCAACGCCGCCAGGAGGGTAGAGCGCCAGGCAGCCATGTATGTCATGATAGACGGACGGCTGTACCGAAGATCCTACACGCTCCCCTACCTACGTTGCTTGTGGCTTCCCGAGGCCGAACTCGTACTCCACGACATTCATGAAGGCCTATATGGCGGACACCTGGGGGGCAGGGTCATCGCCCAGAAAGCACTACGACAGGGGTAATATTGGCCAACAATGAAAGCAGGCGCCGTCGGGCTTGTCAGGAAGTGCGAGAAGTGTCAAAAGCATGCCAATATTCACCATCGGCCCGCCACCAACCTCAAGTACCTCAACAGCCCATGGCCCTTTGCACAATGGGGTATCGACCTACTCGGGCCATTTCCGCCAGCAACAGGAGGAAGGAAGTTCCTAGTAGTGGCAGTAGACTACTTCACCAAGTGGGTTGAAGCTGAAACTCTCGTAACCATCACAGCTCGAAACGTCCAGAACTTCTTCTGGAAGAACATAGTGTGCCGCTTTGGCCTACCTCGGGTGCTGATCCCTGACAATGGCAAGCAGTTCGAGGACATCAAATTCCAAGGGTGGTGCCAAGACATGGGGATCCGACAAAACTTCACGTCGGTTGCGCACCCACAAGCAAACGGTCAGGCATAAGTCATGAATAGAGCTATCCTTCGTAGACTAAAAGCCATACTAGACCGAGCTAAAGGATTATGGGCAAACGAGCTGCCTAGCATCCTATGGGCATACCGAACTACAAAGAAGACCGCCACCGAATAAACTCCCTTCAGCCTCACCTATGGCACGAAGGCAGTCATCCCAGCCGAAATCAAAATCCCCTCACTTCGGTTGGAAGCATACAATGACAATACTAATAACGACGAGCTACGTACCAACCTCGACCTACTTGACGAGGTAAGGGACCTCGCATACATCAGGACCGCGACATACCGGAAAAGGGTAGCTCGGTACTACAATGCCTGAGTTATGTGATGAAACTTTCGCGTCGGCGACCTGGTTCTCCGCAAGGTCATGGTACCTGAGCCCGGCGTTGGCAAACTCGAGCCGAACTGGGAAGGACCCTATCGAGTAAAGAGAGCACTCGGGGGAGCATACGAGCTCGAGACCCTGGAGGGTAAACAGATACCCCGGGCATGGAACATCGTCAACTTAAGACGATATTACCTATAAATTATCAAACTAAGCAGACCATGAGCCACTACCAGAGCCTAAGGGCCAGAATGCCAAGCTAACAAGGACCTCGACACCCTAAGGGCCAGAATGCTGAGCTAACAAGGACCTTGGCACCGTAAGGGCTGGAATGCCGAGCTAAGGACCTTGGCACCGTAAGGGCTAGAATGTCGAGCTAAAGATGACCTCGGCACCTCATCAATGAAGCAAGTTGCACGAGTATGGATACTGAGGTGCATAGCCCAAGGCCCAATTCTAAGCCTATGTTAACTAACTCGGGCGGAGAATAGATCGGGCGTATAGCCTTACTATGTTAACTCGCCTCGGGGCCTAAGTCTAGCAGTTCGGCAACATAGTCAGCTTGACGAAAAGAGAAAATGACTGCCCAGCACTTAACCAAAAAAGGGGGGACTATTCATTGCAAAATAATCTTGCTTACACTTCATTTAAAAAAAAACAAAAACACAACAGCAACGTGCTCACAGTCCCGGAGGTACATCTTCCTCGCCTTCAGAAGGGACTTCGACAATACCCGAAGGTCCCGCTTCGTCTTCGGATCCGCATCATCATTAGCTGTAGCAGCCATTTTCGGAGTGATGCGCGAAGTGGTTATGTCACTAATGTTGAGCTCGGGGTATGTGTTCCTTATCATTCATCGGCTCAACTTGAAACCCCTTCTGTACGAGCCCACCATCATGTTATCAAAGCGCGGCGAAGCGATGTAATCGTTAATGGCCTTCGCCTTCACCTCCTCGATGGCCTGAGAGAAGACCTCAGTCTTCTCCCCGATATCATCCTGAAGGTACCCGACCTGATGCTCTAGGTCCAACTTTAGGTATGCCATGTGTTTCACCACCAATCCTAAGGCCTCGTTGTCCCTCCGAGACCTCGTTAGCTCGACTCGCGCAGTGCAGGAAGCCTTTTTGGTAGTTTGCGCTCGCTTCAAGCCCCTCTCTGCCTGGATTGTTAGAGAGTGGATAGAGGAGTTCTCCTGCCAAAACGAGAACAAATCAGCCTAGCAAAAAAAAAAAACTACTTCGACTTATCACCATGGCGTGAGTAGCAGCACGCGTGCCTATGTGTTGTGGAGGAATATCGGCCCACACCGCGACCTCCTCAGGGCAAATAGCCTTCTTACTTTTTCGGAGAGCGTAGCTCGGCATCGGCACGCTCCCAGCCCCATCCTGACTTCCCGAGCCTGAAGGCACAACCCGGGTATAAGCAGTATCGACATAGGGGACCCCTACCACTTCCTAAATTGGAGGGACCACCTCGGGCTCCCTAGGAGGCTCCATTCTCGGTGCCTCGGGCTCTGCAAATCGGGAAGGATCGATACGGACCCGCTTAGCAGCTCGCTTCCTCCTCCTCATACCATCAAACAAGCTCGCACCTCGAGTCTTCTCTACCTCCATAACACTTGCAAAAAGAGCTCGGCATCAAAAGACGAGAATAAAAAACAAAACAAAAGCAAGCCTCTGAGCAAGAAACCTACCCGAACTCAGACTAGCCTGGATAAGCTTGGCCTCCGTCAGGTAGACTTAACATTTGAGTCCAAGCCGAGCCTAGTCCTAGAGGCCCTTCACCGTTTCTTCATCTAACGTGACACTAGGATCAGGAACGACCAATCCCCATTCGGTAGAAAACGGCCACCCCGTAGCACTTCGAACCATGAAGTAGTCCCACTTCCATGCCGGGACATTATTCGGAAGATCGTGCAAAAGCTTGAACCTCGGACGAGGAGACAAGTAGTAGGACCGCCTACGTTTGGGCAGGGGACCCGCTTGCTTCTTGAGCATAAGAATTGCAGAAAAGATTTCCAGGTCCAATGGAAGGCTGTGTTCACAACAAAGGGAGATGGTCCTAACAAGGTTACCAATGGAGTTCGGGTGAAGCTGATCGACAGTAACGCCGAAGTGATTCTTGACCTCGACAACAAGGGGATGGAAAGGAAGGTGCATTCCAGAAACAAGTTGCTCCTAGAATATCACGATGTCATCCGGACCATGCTCCCAAGGAAAGTCGCCCGAGGGTAAAATATAAGTATACTCCCCGGGCAGGTTATACTGAGCGATAAGGGACAAAGTCTCTCGGGCATCATAATGGAAGGCCCAAACTTATCTGGCACATGACCTCGATGGGAGGTGGATGCCAAGCTACCCGAGGCGACTTCGGCCTACGGGCTCGAACTCGAGCTCTACCTCGGGCCCCACCTTGGACTCACTAATGCTGTTAGGGGTAGTAGCTCGGTTTGTAGAACCAGCATCTGACCCACCCAGAAAACTATCTAAACTACCCGAGCTAGACATTGAATAAAAAAGAAGGCTGAGGAGTCACCGGGGAAAAGCTACCGGACTACGAAGAATGATGCGAGCTGACAACCTTGTACGTGAGCTCAAGGAACGAATGCTGAAGAATGGCGAATGAAACTGACCAGGGGCCCCCCACTATTTATAGCCACTGTACTCGCGCATCAATGGCCAAGATCAAAACCATCCAATGTCTCCCCGCAAAACTGTCTACGCGCCCCCCGAGAAGTCAGTTTAAGCGCGCATTTTCGACGTTCAAAAATTTAAAATCGTTTGGCGTCCGTGCGTGAGCTGCACGCAACTGGGAATTGACCCTTGGTCGAACCAAGCCGACCTTGATCAAGACAAAAACACAAGCAGGTCAGACTGGAGAAGCTCTAAACCAAGGCCAAAGCGTCACGAGGCAAATCCACCCACATCCCGAGCTCCGAGAAAAGGAGTCCCGAGCTCCCCCCCAAAAAAAAGGAACCCACGACCTGAGCTCTCCAAGGAAGAACCCGAGCTCTCCCTTGGAGGTCCTGAGCCTTACAGAGAGCACAAAGGGCAAAAACCCGAGTTGACCCACCTGGGCAGTTCGGGCCGTACTTCTATCCGAACTCAAGACTTCACCTTGCGCACCACCTCAGCTCCAAGTCGCCTGATTGAACATCCGTACCTGATGCCCAGGAAGCCCATACATGGAGGCAGCACGCCTGACTGATTAGGGGTCTGACACATGACAGCCGCCCTCCAACGGCCACCTGCCACCGCCATCTCAGGCGTGGCAGAGACGACTCTGACAAGGAAGACAATGGCGATTATGACACCCGAACTAGCAACTAGCAGAGGTTATGACACCTAAACTGGCATCTAGTAGAGATGATGACACCCGATCTGGTGGAGGTGATGATGCCCGATCTGGCAGAGGTATGAGAGTGAGTGTACCAGGGTGATTATAAAAGGCCCCCTTCTCCCAAAGGAGGTATGTGATTCTTGTGCTTTCTGGTCTTGAAGTCCCTCATTCCCCTTGCCTTCTCAGGAGCACTAACTTGAGCTTCGGAGTGTTCTAACCAGATTCCTCCCCGGAAGTCTTCATTTTCTTCTTTGTTTCAGACACCTCCAATTTCATCAAAGGTGAGGTAACCGACAGCTAGGACCAATCGGTTTGCGCATCATCAATATTATTTTATGTTTTTTTTGAAAATTTTATTCTTCAACTCCTCTATGTTGTTTGCTACCCAAGAAAGATTTATTGTAAGCCATAACTCATAATAAACTATAGTTATTTGTAACACTTGTTTTTCTGAATTGTGTATAAAAAAAGTCAACAAATAAGTACTAATGAAACATAGGATTAAGATTTAAAATTGAAGGAATTTAGTTAGGGTTAGGATTAGGGTTGGATTGATCGGATTAAAAGTTGGGTTGGGGTTTAGAAATTAGGGTTGGCCTCAACCCGACTTAACCCGACCCGACTTGCAGCCCTACTTTCGAGCAAGCAATCAACGACTAGTTTTGAGTCGCCCTTGATCCATATGTTGTTGAAGCCTCTTTGAGCCACTAACTTGCGAGCTTCTATTGTTGCCAAGCATTTATGGTGGAAATTTCATTCACAGCATGGGGAATCTCTTGCAATACAACCAAACAAACATATTTGAGAGGATTTCATTTAACCCAATTTTTTGTTTTACACTTTGATACTCTGAAAGCGCTTTTGTTGCTATATGAAAATTATCTAGGTCGGCCCCTCCCCTTTTGTTTTGAAAAATTACATTGCATCTGTTTTTCCATATGAACCACACGAGGAAACAAATTTTTTTCCAATAGTGGGGCCATGATTTTTGGATTTTCTCCTCTTGATGATTCCACCATTAGACGATTCTTTCCCCTTCTTCTGTAGGGGCTTGGATTACTTCTTCTACCGTCTACCAAATTTGTCTTGAGAATTGGCGTTTTCTTATAATATAATCTCATGATCTGTGATTCTTCTTCCCCACAGAAAACACTTTCTCTATCCAGAGTATTCCCTTTAATTGCCTTTGGTGTCAAGCTTCCAATATAATTTATCCTCTGGCACTAGTTCGAAGTTTATCCTCTGGCACTAGTCACATAAAGAAATTGATTTTTGGGGAATACTGCATTTTCTTATTCTTTTCTACATTTGAAAATTTCCCTATCCAGAGTATTCCCTTTAATTGCCTTTGGTGTCAAGCTTCCAATATAATTTGTCATGCTGATGATGTCTAGGAATTAGGATTGCTTTGATCTCTTCTTTTATTCTCTTTGGAATCCAGTCCCTTATCTCATCTAGCTTCCACGATCCATTAATTACATCAATTATATCATTAACTTTCATGCATGGTTTTTAAAACTGGACCCGACCGGATGGTTGGACCAGAAAATCAGGAACTGGTAAGGTGATCGGTTCTGATTTTTTTCAAAACCGGATTTTTGTCAAAAACATTGATTTGGTCAGCAAATCGCTGACTCGGGCAGTTGAACCGTTTGAACTTTGATGGTTTTGACCGTTTTTTTTTTTTATTTTTTGTTTGTCAAAATGGGCCATATGTTCAGTTTGAATGGTTGAACCATTTGACCCAAGAACCAGACCTGACCCGTTCATTGTCCGGGTTGGTTTTAAAGACCTTGCTTTCATGCTTAACTAGGAGTCACTTATGTTGCATTTGGAAAGGATGCAAATAGAGTGTAAATCTCGGTTCAAGGTAAATTTGCACTCCGGTTCACTTTTGCCTGTTTTTGGCAATATTATCAATGCATATTTACATTGATAATAAGATGTAAAAGTACATCAATAAAAAAGAAGTTAAATTTGCATTCAAGTGAGCTTTTGATAAAAAAAAAAAGCATAATCTTTGGAATTCATGTTTGCATCCATTACAGTTAAAAGTAAATTGAGGGATATTCCCTACTATTGCTTTTAGTAGAGTAGCTTTTCCACCAAAAGAAAGGAGATTTTGCTTTAGCCAATTGGTTTTTTTCCTAAATTTTCCCATTATATCTTTGAAGGTTAATTTGTTCACCTTTCCATTCATAAGCAGGCCCCTAGATATTTTTTTTGTTATTGTTATTTAAGTGAAATTGAAGAATTCTGCCCACGATCTTTTGATGCTTTCTGATGGTGCATGATCTAGTGCTCCTTGCCGGCAGACAACTCAGATGCCAAATTAAGTAGGTCGCCTAGCTAAGATGCAAAGAAAGAGATCGGAGTGTCTGGGTTGCTTTAATCAGGGTGGGCACTCCGATGCTTAATTCAATGAAGAGTTTTGAGAGAGCTAAAAAACTTGTGAGAGCTAAATCGTGCATACATTTTCTAAGGAAGGGGGTGCCTTTATATAGGCAAGCTGTCGTGAGGCTCATGAAGTGCGTACGAGATCTTTGGTATGCTTGTTTCGGAGGTGGTTTCATGCACAGAAATGACTCTGCTTAAGCGGGTAGTGTCTATCTAGTTGCGTCCGAAGTGAGTGGGGTGATAACCGGCTCTTCCGGCATAGCGTCATGATCTCGAGGAAGTTAGAGATGACAACCAGCTGAACGAGGAAGTTGCCTAGCATGTCAGCAGGTCACTAATTGAACTCAGGTCAAGTTAGCGAAAGCAGGTCACCTCTCACGCCGACTTAATGTCTTGTCGGGCCGTTCGTAATTTGGTTTTTCAAGGTCATTAGGGCGGGTGTGAGGTGTCCGAGGCACTCACGAGATTTACTTACGTGGTGCTAGGGTATTGTCTGACTGTTTTGAGGTACCATGTGCCATCACATCATTGGAAGGCCAAACCACCCATCATCAATTTCTAAACATTATTTGAAAATTCCATTGAAGGCTTTGTGAAATTTGGTTGTTGCCCTAAAGTTTTTGCATATCTATTGTAAATTAATTTCTTTGTTTTATTAAATAGCCTCTAATGATCTTCTAACATATACCACATAGTCAATGAAAATTGGAGAATAGGAATCTTTGGCCCATTTTTTTGTGTTAATTCCTAGATCCTTTTTGTTGTCCCTCATTACTTTACAAATAGTTTTAGGACAAATTACATATGTATGGAGATAGTGTATCACCATGTCTTGGGTTTTTTTTGATAGGTAGACCCCTAGTAGGTTTAAAAGATCTTGTTGGACTCTCATTAATTAGGATTTGATATGACATTGTCTTCATCATTCCATTGTTTAATTTACTCATTTTTTTGAACATCCAAATTTTCAAATATTTTTCTATAAATTCCACTCTAGTTTGTCATACACCTTTTCCACGTCTACTTTACAAGTTATTTTCTAAGAAGATGCATATGCTTTCAACTCCAACTTATTGTACATATCTTTGTTATGAATAAAAGAACATTTATTCCATATGTCATGGGGTTATTTTGCTAAGTCCCCCTCATTTCATATTAGTATTATGTACGAGACCACATAATTATTACAATATGGATTTAAATGTTTACAATTAGTGGATAGACTTTGGAGGTCTATTTTGACAAAGTTGTCATTCTCACACTACCCAAGGTAGTGGAACAGTAGGTCTTGGTTACTCGGTTGTGAGCTAAGGTGTAATTATGAATGTTTACAAGAAACTTTAAAATGGACTAAACCTAGTGTATTCCTGAACTTTGTGATAAATGGACCAATTGGGTGTTGCTTTTAATCCCTAGATTTGATATTGGTATTAGATTGAGTATCAAGCTTGTTTACCTTTGATATGCCAACCTATGAGATCCTTCCGAAGTCAAATATTTAGATATGTTGGAGTATTCAAGGAAGATATGCCAATTGATGGCATGTGACATGTTAGCTCTCTCATAAAGTTGTGGGTTCCACACCATACTAAATGGAATCTCCCAATTATAAAATGTTTTTCTAGAACTAATAAGATGATAATGGTCGATTAAAAGTCTGAAAGCAAGATTCTCTCCAATTTTATCCTCATTATGTTAGGAATCCTAAATAGACAAGGAGAGGGCTCTTGTAGCCCTTCATAGTCTATAAATAGGATACAAAAATGGGGATCGAATTATGCTAGTTCTCCCCTACATAACCAAATTCGCCTACCTTAGTGAGACCAATTTTGCTAGGGTTTTGAAACCCATCCAACCATATTAATTATCCATTCTTTCTACCATTGTTCTAGAGTTATTTTGAGAAGATCAAAGTTTGGGTGTGAACATTACTTCCACCTCTGCATTTGTGGACATCAACATTAGGTACTACACTAATTCTTGATCCAAAAGTTTGGTCTTTCTTGATCCCATAATCCAAAACAATCCAAGTTGAAAAATCGGTTTTCTCATCATGTGTAATTTTAGCATTGGGGTTTCGGCGAGTCTTATATCTCTTACTAGCATCCACATAATATACTTTTTTGGAAACTTCTCACTCCACGAACAGTCCGGTATGGTTTGCGGGAAATAGGACCGGTTCCAATTATTTGGTGGGTGGAATCGGAACCCCATTCCAATTCCTCCTAGAATGCATGGCCATTCCCTCCTTTCATGGGAATGAAATCCCATTCTAACTGATTTCAATTCCTGTCTGAACCAAGCAAATTATGGGAATAAACCATTCTGATTCCAATTCTAACTGCAAACCAAACAAACCCTTAGAGTCTTACCTTTGATTTCTTTTGTGAGATCACCATGAGATAGAATGGTCAGTGTGCACATTCCACAAGATCACCATTCTTGTGTGAGGCTTACAATGGGTGAGGCCCATCCTTTAACCTTTGAAAACCCCATCATTTGCGAGGCCTATCTCTTAACTCTTATTTAGAGGTGTAAATCTGGCCGTGTGCGGCCTGTGCTGAGTCGGGCCGTGCTTTTGGGGGGTCGGCCCAGAATGACCCATGTGAGCCCATGCCGTGAATCGAGCCAAGCTATGCTTTCTAAAAAAAAAAAATAATGAAAATTTTAACAAATTTTAAAAAGACAAAAAAATAAAAAATGATCTTAAATTTATATATATATATATATATATATATATATATATATATATATAGATGGTGCTAGGTTAGGCCACAGGCCGGGCCGACTATGGACCTAAAACCCCAGACCCAGCATGGCCCATACGATCGTGCCATGCCCAGCATGACCCATAGTCTGTTATGTCGGGTTGTGCGGAATTGGCTCAAAATCTTGTGCTCAAGCAAGGCCCGATTTACAACTCTATTGTTTGTAGAGTGAAACCCATCTTCCATTGTTTGACTATTATGTTGACTAACGATTGATTGGAGCCATATTACGTGCGATTCTAATTAGCTTACAGTACGTTTGGTTGCTGAGAAGGAAAAATTTATTTTCTTATTTTGGCATTCTGGTGTTTGATTGCTGAGAAGGGAAAATTACTGTTCATCGTGGCTTGGACGTTTCCTCTTCTTCTGCATCTTTTTTTTTTCGCTTGCCACTGCTACTTGAACCAACAACTATGAGCATGAATGCGGAGAAGACAACAAATCCCATGAACAAGCACAACTGGAAAAGCAAGTTGAAAGAGAAAAAGCTTACTGCGACATGAATACTCTTTTACCAAAACCGGAGGAGGCCACTGCACGTGTGGTTCCCTTTCTCACTGTTTCAGTGGGACCCTGCATTCCAAGTTTTGGGAAACGAAATTACACTATTTCTCAGTCCGTCTCACAAAACAAACGAATGAAAATGGGAATCTAAGAAAAATATTTCCATTTTCTCTTCTCGGTCGCATCAACCAAATAGACTGATAGTGTACGAAAAAGTAGAATCGGGGAGATATAGCTTACATCCTTATGCCCATGAGTAAAGAGTGGACATAAAATAATACAAAATATAAGATTTTGCACTTTATATATTTGTATTTGTAGGAGTCAAAGGATCATTTGTCACCCCAATTATTCCACTTCTTGACTCGCTTATTTTACCTGTTTGGCTAATGCCGAAAATCCTACACCTCCCTGTTAATTTTTCTCCCTTTTGTTTTGCCTCACACAATTCAAGCCTCCACGTGTTCAGCTTAATCCATAGCAAATACATTCTTTTAGTGGCATGCATGATATATCTTACATAAAAAGTTTTTTTTTTTCGTTTTGTTTGACAAAAAACATAAAATAAAATAAAGTAGGTAAGCCCAAAATGCGGGATTTAATTTCACCAAGATGGGGATTGTTTTTTGGGAATAAGTACTGGACTGCAATCCACCTAAGAAATCTGAAATTATAGCCCCCTCCTATAAACCGCCGCATCCTATTCATGAATTTGACATCAATCCATGGACAGGATTCAATCCGCCCCTAGAAATCTTAGCTCCACCCTAGGGGTGGATTCAACTATAAAAACCCTTTGTTTTTTTCCCATTGATTAACTTTTCACAATAACAAAATAAATAAATAAGTGAAGGAATAACAATAATGAATCGTTAAAAACTTTGTGTTGCAGTCAAGTTATCTTATTTCAATTAGCCTGCAAGATTGTTATCATGTAATCACCCTCCCTCTCATCTCTTATAGTTAATGATCTTATGTAAATGACCAAATAGTACCCCATTTGCATGGCTCTTAATAACAGGGACAAAATCTCCACCCTTACGAGATTTGTCTTCAAACAAATAATTCCCTTGCCTCAGGGCCATTAACATAGGGTTATCCCTTCCTAAAACAATGGACTCTTCCTAGCAAATAAACAAGAAGCAAGCTTAAAATTAAACACGTTTGAATCTTATGTATATATACCTTGTATCTGTTCCTCTCATAACAAATTCATTGAGAGTATTAATAGTGTAATTAAGTGCAACAATCTTTAGCAAGCTTATTTATGCTAGAAATGTATTAAAGTTAGAGTGCTACCAAAAATGAAGGATGGAAGCTTTGATGGATTGGCTGCCTATGCTTTAAAGATCTCCACACCACCATCATATCTCTCTAACTGAGGAAGCTCCAAACATCTCAAGCATCAAAGCTATTGAAGAAATTAAATGTTTTTGAAGCTGCTCAAAGGACATCTGCTACAACATCTCGTTGAGAAGAAGACTACATCAAATTGTGCTCAAATTGTATTTATATTTTAAGGACTTGATGTAATCAGTTGCATGATGCAATTTTAAATGCTCAACAAGACTAAGTTCAATAAAATAAACCTTAGAAACCATTAACTAAAATGTGTTTTGTTCCTAAGATTTCCTAAGCATAAACAAGATATTACAATCAGAAAAATAAAATTTTCAAAACCAATGAAAAAGATCTCCCAAACCTTTGGATTAGAATCTCCATTGTTTAAGTGTTGTATTGTCAATTAGGCAAGTTTAGCCTAACGGTGAAGCACAATCGACTACACCAGACAACATAGTTAATTAACTACAACAACCAAAGGATAAAATGTTAAGTCTATGAAGTATGCCATATCTGAAAAATATAGTCAACTAACTATGACAACCAAGGAATGAAATATGCCATATCTGAAAAGACTAGTCAACTATACAAAAAAAAAACATAGTTGACTAACCTAAATAGACTAAGTTCAAGTGATACTAGTTGATTGATATGGAGGAACCAATTGACTAAGAGAGAAAAAGATTCCTTCCTTCTTCAAGTAGCTAACTAGCAAAACTAATAGTTGGATACTTTGAAGAAATTTGATTGTTTGGACGCTCTAACGTTTATTGCCATCTATGGCCTTCCAACATGTTGGGGAAATTTCAAATCATTTCCAAGGAAGGACAAATCCCTCCAACAACTAGAAAATGGTCACTTGTACCCCAAACCCCTATAAATAAAGGAGTTCTATGTAATTTAAATCAGGAGGCAAGAAATTGAATCAATGCTTATGAGAAACAACCTGAACTTGCCATGCATGTAGTTTATATAGTTGTTTTCAAAGAGAGGAAGCTAGCTATAGTAATTTTGTTAAAGAGATCCTTGAGTTTCAATAATGTTTGAGGTGAGTAAAGTTGAGAAATTTTTGAGCTTGTATAGTCACACCCATCTATTGGAAGTCTCTTCACTGAGCTAAGAATCTATTGAGAACTCTAGCAACTGAATAGTTTGAGCTTGTATTATTAGATATACCTCCTATCTAGAGGCTTCTCTTGCTTGTCAATATGCTCTTGTGCTAAAGAAAGAAGTATCTTTGAGTAAGTAGGTGTTCAAAGTTTTTGAACACCATTAAAATCTTATTGGCACCTCTATTAAGCCCAACTACAAAGTCTGGTAGGCACCCAAAAGCCCTATTAGTTTACGTTATCTTGGCAACCATAAAGTCCAATTGGTTCAAGTATTGTAGTTACCCATAAAGTCCTGCTAGTGTAAAAGGCTTTGTTGGAGTCCAAGAAGTGTAGCTAGTAAGTAGAAATCCTTAGTGGTAGTTTGAAGTAGAGGATGTAGGCAGGGTTGGCTGGACCTCTATAAAGTTCTTATGTGCCTTACGTGTTTGTTTTTCTTTTCTTCAGGTTTTATTATTTGCCAACTTGATCTCAAATAACTGTAATACTTTGAGTTGGGCAAAGATATTATATTTATAACAAGCAAGAGTTGTAATGATATATATCCTTCAGTTTGAGAGGGAGTGTTAGAAATAACATAAAGAGTCTTCAAATGGGTAGAACAGTCTTGTTCTCTACTCAAAATGTATTAAGGAGGGCAATGAAGTCCTTTTATGTCATGATTTTCATTATAAATAGAAGTTAGGCATAGGTAGGAAATTGAGGCCATATTTGGTTCAATTCTCATTCTTTCTCATTTTTACCCATGATGAAATTCTAAAATGGAAAATAATGGATAAAAATACGTAGAATGAGAAAATATTGCTATCAACCAAACATTTTTTTTCCTAAAATTAAATTCTTTTCAGATTGACAAGTGTCCTATGTTGCTCATTTTCATTCTTCAAAAAAAATTGTCGGTATTCACAAACCACTAGCTTAGATCTCCAATGGACAATGTTTACCAATTGGCATAGATGTTTTGTAAAAGTACTTCCATAAAAGTGCTTTTATAAAACTACTTTCATAAAAATTCTTTTATAAAAGTACTTTCATAAAAGTGCTTTCCAAAAGTGCTTTTGTAAATGTACTTTTATAAAAGTGCTTTCATAAGTACTTTACTTTCATAAGTGTTTTCGTAAAAAGTACTTCCATAAAAGTACTTCGATAAAAGTGCTTTTATAAAAGTACTTTCGCAAAAGTGATTTTATAAAAGTGCTTTCGTAAAAGTACTTTCATAAAATTACTTCATAAAAGTACTTTCATAAAAGTGCTTTTATAAAAGTACTTTCATAAAGTGCTTTTATAAAAGTACTTCTATAAAAGTGCTTTCATAAAAGTGTTTTTATAAAGTATAATGTGCTTTTATAAAAGTATTGTTGTAAAAGCGCTTTCGTAAAAGTTCTTTTATAAAAGTACTTCCGTAAAAGTGCTTTCATAAAAATACTTTCATAAAAGTGCTTTTATAAAAGTACTTTTGTAAAAGTGCTTTTATAAAAGTACTTCCGTAAAAGTGCTTTTATAAAAGTACTTTTGTAAAAGTGCTTTATAATAGTACTTCCATAAAAGTGCTTTCATGTAAAAGTATTTTTGTAAAAGTGCTTTCATAAAAATTCTTTCATGTAAAAGTAATTTTATAAAAGTTCTTTCATGTAGAAGTAATTTTATAAAAATACTTTCATAAAAGTGCTTTTACAAAAGCAAACATCTATGTCAACAATTTTATAGGTAGAGTTTCCTCAAGGAATAAATTGAGAAAGATTGGGCATGATTATTTTTCATGCTGCAAGCTAGTAAATTTTTGTGCTATGAGGCAGATTTTTCATTCTAGAAAGAATTTGGTCATTAGCAAAAATTTTGTAACCAAACACTCTAATATTAATCATTTTTGCCCATTCTTACCTAGAATGAGCAAGAATTAAGAGAACGAGGCCCAGAGCAGCGAACCAAACATGGCCTGATTTTCTCTTTCATACCAGTTCTCTTTTTCTCCTCTCTTTCCCTTTCCTTTTATCTCACTTTCTAAAGAAGATCGCAAGTTACATGCTTATTTGATTACCACCCATTCATGGACTCTAAGGCCTTCTTTGTTTTCTAGGAAGAAAGGGGCGGGTAAGTTATTGGTAGGTCCCATGAAAAAGAAATAAATCTACATTTGTTTTCTGATATTGGTGGGTCTCATGGAAAAGAACAATTCCCAAGTGGCTCATTTACTTGGGAAAGTAATACTCTCATTAAATTTGGATAAATTATTTATCAATGCATGTCGAAAATTGCTAGTACGTGATCGGATAATATTGTCCATAAATCAATTATTATACACTTTTATCTAACAAATAAAAGAATACTTGTAAGTATTCTTATCTAAGTATTTTCCAAAAAAACACTTGCCCGATAATTGCATTCATCCAAATAAGTCATCTACTGAGACACAAATGAGGCCTAATATTACAACCTTAATGCTAATTTAATAGAACATCATGATTATGTTCTATGTTAGAATAGTGGCAATTATACATTTAAATATCTCTACACACTCTTTCAATATCTAACAGCATGTCTGATCTTTTTAAATGACGCTGCTGGGTCTGTGATCAGTAGTTAGGAACGACGGTGGCATTTGAGCCCAGATATGGGGTTTTATTCCCTTTAATTAGGATACGTTGCAACATATTTTCAATGCATGAACTCTATTCCACAAGACAAAAGTTTATATTTAGCCTGCACCAAATAATAAGATATATATATAACATTGCACTAGCTATCCACAGAAATCGTTCATGATCCATAGAAACAAGCAGAAAACTGTATATTTTTTCAGCTGCCCGAAACATTGAACCACTGATACAATATCCAACTGTTATCAATGAGACCTTGATCAGGAAGGACCTCAACAAATAAGAGTACAAACAAATGAATAACAACCTAGATAACAAATTTTGCACCATCAGAGTTTCTTCTCAAATCTCTCTCTCTAGTAGGTAATAGATTTATACATTAAGATCTTGATGGTTTCTATGGATTTAAGTAGAACTAACTCAAGAGAACGTAGACCTCTGAATGACTGCAACCAAAACTATCCCTGGTCTTCATCTGCCTTGTTGATGAACAAGCTGCCGGAATTCAATTCTGACCTAACAACCCAATCTGCTGATTTGCCTGGTCGATAGTTCTCCATTTCAGGTGGTTTCACATTGACTTGCTGGGTTCTCGCACTACCTCCTCTCCCTCCTCTAGAGTCCCAGGACCAGGAACACTACAGCTTGAAAATGAGTCATTACTAACTTTCCTGCGCATTGAAGCTTCATGCAGTTGCAAGACATACTCCAAGTTCCACAAGACATCTCCCATCGTGGGGCGGTTCTTCCCTTCATCAGCAAGGCATTTCTCTGCAATCTCCCCAAATTTCTTTAATGATTCTGGGGAGTAATTCCCTTCAAGTCGTGGATCCACAATGGTCTCAAGTGATCGTTGCTTTTGCCAGTGGAGTGCCCATTCTGCAAGATTGATCTGGTCTTTTGGCAAGCTTGGATTGATAACTGGACGTGCACAGACAACTTCAAACAGCACTACACCAAAGGAATAAACATCAGACTTTTCAGTCAATTGTTGTCTTCGAAAGTATTCAGGATCAAGGTACCCAAAGCTTCCTTTTACTGCAGTGCTAACATGGGTATGTTCTAAGGAAGGACCTGTTTTTGACAACCCAAAGTCAGCCATCTTTGCAACAAAGTTATCATCCAACAGTATGTTGGTTGTTTTAACGTCCCTGTGGATTATACTCCTTTCTGCCCCTGTGTGAAGGTAATGAAGTCCACGAGCAGCACCAATGCACACATCCAGTCGCTGCTTCCATGTTAATGGTGGGAGATCACTTCCAAAGAGATGACTCCTAAGGGTTCCATTTGCCATATACTCATACACCAAGATCATTTCATTGTGTTCATCACAGAATCCAATCATGGAAACCAGGTGCCTATGCCTGAGTTTTGATAGCATTTCAATCTCTGTCTCAAATTCTGCCAGGCCCTGCTCAGATTGTGGATTGGCCCGCTTGATTGCTGCCAGGATACCATCATCAATTTCACCCTTGTAAACCTTCCCAAACCCTCCAACTCCAATTACCAATGATTCATCAAAATTATTTGTTGCAGTTCGTATCTCTGCCAGTGTGAACCGCCTGCCAGTTCTAATAGAAACCATGGATCCATTTAGATTCGGATTTCCCCCTAATAATTTGGATCCCTTGGCATCAGTAGTGCTGTTTACAATGCTACCATGGAGGGAAAGTGGGCGCCATCCAGAAGGATTGGTTTTAGTACGACACATTTTTCTCCTCCGCTTGCACAAACAGAAGAATAGGGTACATAAAGCTGCAAGAAAAGCTGTTGAAGCTACACCTGCTCCAATACCTAACCAAAGAATCCAACTTGTTGTAGTTTTGCCTTTCCCTGCACTCCCACTTGGACCAGATCTCTCTGATACATAAGCAAGATTCCCATTTCTACTAAGCTTGAAAATCTCCAATCCATTCAGGAGTGCATCAGTCCCTGCAGCACCTGCAGCTGTCTCAGGTCCCAGTTGAATCCAAAGGCTTTTGATCTGTGAGGACAACGTTTCAAGGTAATCCTGATGATATGCCTTATTCATTCCCCTTGCACGAACAAATACATCAAAGTTCTGTGCTGCAGTACTGTTGTTTATGTAGATCCTGAAGATCCGCTGGTTTGCCTTGTCATACTGAAGTTCACAGAAATGTAAGCGGATTAAATAATCAAAGTTAGGATCCACATCAAATTTCCATGACATGTTGATCCTCTTCTCCAGGACTTCAGCATTGACCATGGATCTTGCCGTTTCATACACTTGAAGAGGTGCAATCAAAGAATCATTTGTGGATGAATAAGAAATGGTTGATTTGTTTCTCATTTCAGACCCATCCATTGGAATGAACATGTAGTTGAAGTCTTGTGCCCAGCTTCTAGAAAGATTCTGATCCTGGTTAGGTGAAAGCTCAGGACCTCCAACATTCAATCTATACATGGTTTCAATCCCCAATCCAACCAAATTCAAGCTGCTTTTTGCTCCATTTCCACCTACTTTACTTACAGAGTCCTCAAACAGTTTGTTGGTAACCGGAATAACTTCAATTGCATTGACGAAAGCAAATGATCCTTTGGTGGGTGTGAACCTGATAACAATCTCATTTGAAATGACATTAAAGAAGTATTCTTTCACCAAGGATAATGAATTCGGCTTCCTCCATGAAATTTCCCCTATAACACTGAACTCAGACAATAGCTTTAGACTGTTTGCTGTAACATCGAACAAAGACTCACTCATATTGTAGTTCTCAAAAGAGAACGGATGGAAATGGAGCCTAAAAAAATAGTTGCCGGGATCCACCGGAATTGTATAATTGGAATTTTCAGGGAATACCCGTGCAGACTTATACAATTTGTCATAGATTGAACTTTCAGAGGCTGTGTCATTCAAAGCTGCAATCCCTGGAAAACCGAGGGTGACGTTGTTATCGGGGACCATATCACCGACCCATGACCTACCATTGACATCGATTGTGGAATTCGTACCACAATCTATCAGAAACGATTTCTTCTCAGCTTCTCCAGTTCGAACCAAAATAGAAACGCAGACCAGACAAATCAGACCCAAAACCCCCATCCTTAGGGCTTCTTAGGAAGAAGTTAAGCCACAAGTTGGGGTTTTCTCTATGACTACTGAAAGGAAAAAATGGTAGAAAAAGAAAACCTTACGTCGAACCAATTAAAGTTCAAGAAAAAGGCATATGTAAGAAAACTCAACTTATGAATCAGTCAAACAACTTTATCTCCACTAACTGGAATTTTCCTTTTTCACAAACCTAAATACGAAGTTCTTCAAGAACCCAGATGAGGAAAATCTCTATCTAATCAACCATGCCAATCTTCAAATCTGATTTTCTACATAATGAATGAATGAATGAATGAATGAATGAACAAAGAACATGAACAATAGAAATTCAGGTTTCAGCAGAAACGTGAACTTATCTCCGGTAAATCCATCTGGGTTTTTCCTTTTCCTGTATTTGCACCGAATACTATAAACCCAGCTTAACTCCTTCAGTTATCAGCCAATCTTCGATCAAGATAACAGATTTCTTTCCTTTCCTTCCGAAAAGAACTTGCAGATCTGAGCCCAGAAAAGAAGCAGCCAAACCCTTGAAAAAAAAAAAAAAAAAAAAACTCTAAAAACAACACGCCAATGAACTAACTGATTAATCTTGCTTTGCCTTATCAATGAGTCTGAAAAGACCAGAGAAAAGATAACAAGTTGAACCTTCTGGACATGAGATCATGATATATGCCTCTTTCTCTCTCCCTCTCTCCTTTTTTTTAACAGAGCAAAGAGTCTTTGATGGAGCCACAACGAATCTAGCTTCCACTACTTCTTTTAACTTTTGCTCACAAAATTACTTAATCCGATCACTCTATTTCATTTTTTTTAATTAGTTTAGTGCGGCAGCTGGGGCTGCCAGTGATAGACCTCCATTATTTTGAGGGGTGGGGCACATGCTATTGTCCCGAACGTGATAAACACTAACAGGACATATTTTATTAGTATTCCGAAATTACCCCTGTATTCTCTCTTATTTATTACCTTGCTCGGGCCATTATTGCCCTTTCAAATACCAAGGAGAAAAACACTTGTTTACTAGATTGCATGTCACCAATTAACAACCATGGGTCGCCTCGAAGAAAAAAAAAAAAAAAAAAAAACTAGATTGCAAATTTTATCAAAAATCTCCAAAACAACCGCAAATATTTTAGATCTTAGAAGTTTTTCCAATTTGCTTCAAAAGGGGGAACATAGGTATGGTTTTTCCACTTTCTTTGATAATATTTTGTGTTTTGTTTGGATGGTTAGAAACACTTCTATTTAAGTAGATCTAATCCCTTTTGTTGAAAATGTTACATTTTTTTGTGGTATAAGTAAGTATATTTATATGATTTATTGAAATTTCTTGTAAGATGTTTATATTTTTTTTTGTAATTTTTGGAAAATAATAATATTTATTCTTTTTTTCATTATTTTGTGTGATTTAACCATAAAGATTTACCATCTATGGTTGATCTACCATTGTCCTTTTTTTAATAGAAATCTCATCTAAAATATTTATTTTGTTTTATTTTTTTGTAAGTTTTATTTTAGAACAAAAAATATTTATTTTTTCTAATTTTTATTGTGATCTAACTATAAATGCTTACTATGTTGTAAATCTATGGATGATCTACCATATCCATAGAGTTATTTAGATTTTCGGTTACATATTTATTTTATATTTTTGTTGTAATTTTCAAAATAAAAATTATTGTTTCAATAAGAATAAATAATTGTTTAAAAGCTATAGAAAATGTTTGATTAAATAATTGTTACATAATTGGATTTAAAATGTTGCATAATTATTTGATTCAATAATTGTTTAATTGGATTAAATAACACTTGAAAAATGTTTAAAACAATTACACCCGATCTTTGCTTGGTCTGTCGTTTAAACCTCCAATTTACCTCGAATGCCCCATCATACCCTTTCGATCCTTTTGAAACACCAAAAAATCCCAACTTTTACCCCAAAAGCCCTTAGATTCACCATTAAACCTTCTCGGTACCGATCCGATGGCCCCAATCGACCCCCACTTACACCTCAACTGTTAGATCTGGCACCATCATCAGACACAAAACTTCTCAAAATACCTACCCACGAAGTTTGAACTCAAGATTCCCCTGTTCATCCACCCGTCAAATCGAGATTCCATTTCAACCTCTTTCATTAGCCTAAAATGCTTAGAACCCAAATTCCTTTGATCTTGACACATTCAAACCAATCATACCACACCATTAAACTCTGAACACATCAAAACACCTACCCATAAAGCTTCAACCCTAGATTCCCTCGCTTGCCCTTTTATCAAGCCAAGATTTCGTTCCAAAACATCAATTTGACGTAAATTCCTATGATCTTGACTCTCCAAGACTAATCAGACATCTCCATCATATCTTGGACACCTCCAAACATCCACCTATAATCTTTCATCCCAAAACACCTTTGCTTACCCCTCCATCACACTAAGATTCAATTTTAAGGCTCCAAATTGATCAAATCAAGCCCTTTTCTAGATTTGCTAGATCAGGGCTCATTTAGGCTGATCTAACCTAGTAATCAGTCCAAAACCCCCCAAAAACTTCACCCTACCAATTTTCACTAAAAATACCCCCATTTACCTTCAACCAAACCAAGATTTTTCAAGGCTCCAAATTGGCCGAATCCCAAGTCCTTTTGATCTGAACCCATTTGACCCGATTTGATTTTACCATTCACCTCAAACTACTGAAAAACCCTACCTTGAGAAGTTTCATCCAAAACAGACCCTGTTTGCCCCTTAATTACACCTAGATTCCGTTCCGAGCACCCCAAACTAGCTTAATCAAACCTTTTCTAGATTTTTTCGATCTAGGCCTATTTGGCCCAATCCTACCCTACCAAACAACTCAGGGGCTCCTAAAACCCCACCCTGTCAAAATTTAGTCAAAAATACCCCCATTTACCCATCTATGGGGAAAGATTTCGTTTCCATCAATCTCACTAACATATTGACACAAAACCCCTCTTTGTGATCAGACCGATCTCAATCATCTTTTATCTTTAAACCGGAACCACCCATCATCGAACCAAACCCCAATTTGACCCATTAAACCTTTTTTGGCCGGCGTGAGCAAAGCTGCCACCACCCCCCGGTTTTTCTTAAAATTGTGAAACTGCCCCTGGGTGTTCCTTAAAAAGAGACTGGGATGAAATCACCCCCCACGCAATCTTGTGGGGGGGCTGATTAAGAGCTCTGGGAGAGCGAGAGCAAAGAAAAGGGAGAGAGAGAGGCAAGAATAACGAGAGTCGAGAGGAGAGTTCTGGAAGGGAGAGAACGCCATTCGTCCCCTGCTCCACGGCGGCGGTGAACAAAGAATAACCCGGCGCAGTGAATAGTTATGGTCGCCAATTGGATTCCGGCGGATCCTTATCATTTCTGTGAACTGCGTCCTGGAAATTGTCATCAGTATCAGTCGCTGCTTGCAGTACCAACCAAATTCATGCCATAACACAGACCCAGTTGAAGCTCAACTTCATCTCGTAAATCTCTTTTCGTTTCTTTGTTTTGCTTCTCGGCTGACACCCACCCTTGCTCAAATGCGATATTCAATCGCAGACCATGAGAGACGGCAGTGAAATGTGTTGATGTTTTATTTCTTTCTACTTTCCTTCGCTGGCGTTCAGTGGCTTGATTTCCTTCTTTTTATGTTCTTTTCGTTTTCTGTTTTTCCGATGTGAATTAGTATAGGATCCAAATTCGTGGTTTAAGTTAGTAATGGGGTCACCACCGAAATCCCCTGTTTTCTGATTCTCTCGCGTGAATATTGATTAAGAGGGGGGTTGTTATTCTTTCCTTACCTTCTGTTTATAGGATTGTTCTGTGCTATACTGAGAATTCCTTAGTCGTCATCTGTAGTTTATCATCCTTATTGATGCTGCACCACTCTCTCGTAGTTGTTAAGTATGGTTTTCACTCTTTTGCTCTATTTTGTTTTAGAAACAAAGTTCAAAGCGGCATGTAGTTTTTCAGACGTCTTAGCTAATGTTGTTCTTCGTTAATTGCATCTGCTACTCTGAAGACCATGTTTACATTACATGATAATGCCTGACAAGTCTCAGATTTAATTCAATACCATTGTCTCGATGTTTGTGCTCAGATATTTTTGCTTTGTGCTTTTCCTTCATTAGCTTCTAATTCTGAACCAGAGAATCAATAGATCCATTGGTTTTTGTGTGGAAAATTGTTTTTAATAGCTTGTTCGATCACAGGAAGTCACCTATATGGATTCCGACAGGAAACAAATAAACAGACGAGTAAGGAGATATCAGTAAATATAAGTGGTTACAGTAAACAGACATGAGGATAAAAAAAATGCAGTAAAAATAAGAAGCAAAAATGGAAAATTGAAAACCTGTTATGTTGGTATCGGACCAAGGAATCAGGTAATTTGGTTGACAGATTAAAATATATTTGCAGGGTAAGAGCAAGTTTCTGAAGGGTGAACGGTAATAAGAATGAAGTAAAAAATTAATTAAAGTAATAAAATATAAAATATAAAAATTAAATGATCCAAAAGAAGTTAAAAAAATTTTGAAAACTAAAAAATGATGAAAATCGGGTTTTATAGGAAAATAACATAAGCATATGATAAAACCAAATAATATATATATATATATATATATATATATATGCTTATTTATTTTTCTAAGCATATATATCATATGCTTATGTCATCATCTCTTTATATATATATATAAAGATGAAATAAAAAAAAAATCTATTGTTAGTTTATTCTTGATTTGTTTGGTTTTATTGATTATTAATCGCTCTAACTTGTTCTATTTTATGCTTGTATGGAACCCCCTATGGGCCCCACCCATAGGACTCGGGAGAGGGGTGCGTAACCCCTTCCCTCTCCCATCCAAGTCTTACCCACATTGGTTCGAACTGGTGCCTTATGTTTTGGAGTCACTATTTAAACAAAGTATTTTAAAACCATTCTCGGATGTCCCATCACCTCCATTTCCTAATCTGATGGGTGGCGACTCCGTTCCAAGCTCAAGTGGCAAGTGAGCCGTTTTTTCAACGCTCACAACACTTAAAAATGTTTTAAAAATTACAGAAAAAAGGCATTGATATATTTTACCTAATGATCTATAATTTGAACGCGAACATAATTATGGCTTAAAAAATATGAAAATAAATGCTATTTGTTTAATTGGATTACATAACACTTGAAAAATGTTTGAAAAATTATAGGAAAAATGATTTCCTAGTAAAACTTGAAAACCTGTTTAAAAATAATTGAAAATAGATAATTTATTTAATAATTGAATATGGATTTGATTCATGTAAATATGACGGATACTTGGATTTTACAAATGTAAATGTCAACATGATATTTTATAAACTTGAAGTGTTTTTTTAATTACATTTTACATTTATGATTTATTATTTATAAGTATTTTATCGGTTATTATTCTAAAATTCTAAATTTTATTTAACTTTTATGCATATAAATTATGATAGTATGATATTTGGAATTTTGAATTTGATCATTTAAGTTATCCACATGGCACTTAAAAGACAGAAGAATAAGATATCAATTGGAGATATGATAAAAATGTTTATGGAAATCAACTTCATGCAAAATGTAACTTTTATAGGCAAGTGATGAATGGTGGTGGTGTGACCTATTTGAAACATCACTCGGCAAGAGGATATCCAAATACTGTTGATTGCCCTAAGTCCCCAACAGAAATTTCCAACGCAATGTAAAAGCATCTCAAAGAACAAGAGATGTTGAAACAACAACAAGAAAAGAATAAAAATGATAAGAACATTGAGGCCTAGGGATGATGATAATGGTGAGGAGGGACAAGACATAGAAGTAAGGTCTTAACACTTTACACAGATGACGATGACATGCAAAACAAAAAGCATATGATATAGAAAAACATGCATTGCGAGCTGCACAACAGGAAGAAGAGCTAATACAATGATTTCAAAGAAGTAAATTCCTATTTAGGGATTCAGAGTATTGAGGGGGTCGTGATTCATCATAAGCATCAGTGTATAAGGGTAAGAGCAAATTGTTCTATATGCAAGGCATTAAAGTATTTGGAAAATTAAAACCCTCCAAAAAATCAAGTAGAGACACTCCTAGCATTTAGGGGATGGATAGATTTTTTTAACTTCTTATAAGATGCTAAACAAGAATTATATCTAGGGTGTACAAGATTCTCAAAACTTCCTTCATTTTGAGGCTATTTGATATAAAGTATTTGTATGAATGGGGTAATAAGTTATTCACTACATTGGTTGAATTGTTCAAAGAGGTGCTCCTAGATGGTAATCAAGTACCAAGCTCTTTCTATAAAAACTGAAAAGATTATGGGAAACCTTAGACTTAAGTAAGAAAAGATGGATGCATGTCCAAATGATTGTATGTTGTTTTGGAAAAACATAGTAATGATGAGATTTGTTCTATGTGTGGTGCTTAAAGATGGAAACCAAATGGTGACCATGAGAACAATACTGATGGGACGTTTGCTACAAAGGAGAGAAATATTCTTGCGAAGGTCCTATATCATTTTTCTTTAAAACCAAGGTTATAACATCTTTCCATATCAACCAAAACTCCCTTTCTCAAAACTTGGCATGAAAACAAACGTATCAAGGATGGCTTTATGACATACTCTACTGACTCTCCTTAGAAGGACTTCGATGCTAAGTATCCAGGCTTTTTTGTTGAACCTCGCAAAGTTACACTTGGTTTGGCAAGTGGTGGCATAAATTCATTTAGAACATTTAGTGTCATGTATAGTACACGTCCACTGGTTTTGATTCCATATAATTTTCCCATATGGATGTGTATAAAACAATGTTATATGCTTTTGTCATTGATCATTCCTAGTCAAAATGTTCTTGAAAATGATATTGATGTGTACTTGCAACCCCTTATTGCTAAACTCAAGAAATTATGGGAGCATGATGTAGAAACATATGATTCATTTATTAAATAGAACTTCCAATATATGGTAATTTGTTAGGTCAGAATACCAAAGGGAGATATGCACGTCCATCATGTAACAATGAAACTTGTTTTCATTGGTTGAAGTTGGTAGACAGTGTATGTCCTTAGCTCCAATTAGACTGATGTACATAAACATTTATCGGTAAATAAATAAATTATATTATTGTTTCATATTCATATTAATATGTTTTCTATGTATTATCCCTTAAACTGAACACTTATGAGACTCGTGTTACTTTAGAATGTTCTCAACCATTGGATAGACTTGGGGAGTTTATCCTGACAAGGATGACACTGTTATGCTGCTAAGTAGTTTGAACAATTTGTCTCAACTGTTAGGGTTAGACCCAAAGCATAGGCGGTGGGTGTTTGGTGTTTGGAAGAAACATTAAACCTAGACTAATTTTCAGTTATGCCCTACACTAAGTAGATGATCAGACTGCCTTTGATATGCCAACCAGTGAGATCCATTAAGGGTCAAATATCTGGGCATGTTGGATCTAGACTAAGCCCATGCTGATTGGTTTAGGGGTTTATTACCCTAAGTAGTGAATTCAGCCCAATCTCTTTCAAAGGTGGGGACCAAACCCTTATTAACTTGTGTGAGACCTTTATGGATCCCACACCATACAATATCTGGCCCACCATGAAACACTTAAGGACATGAGCCTTTAAGAGAGCTGGGCCTAAGGTCCACTACTAATATAATTAGTTAAATTGTCATGTGATTTGGATCAAAACTGGGCTTGAATATGGGTATGGAGCATCTATCCTATCAAGAGGATAATGTTTATCAAGAAGAAAGGCTCTGATCTAAATCAAAATTTGATCATCTCCTAATTGGATTGTGAGTCTTGCTCTATAAGAAGATAAGAAGATAAAGAGAGAAGAGGGTGAACCAATCTTGAATTATGCACATTCTTGATCTCTCTTTTTCTTTCATATCTCTCAAGAAACCCTACCATGACCTTGGCTTTTCAAGAACTAATTTCTATCAATTTTCTTCTATGTTTTGTACGAAAAACATTAAATAAATTCAGGCTCACTCATCCCACTTGATTCAAGTAAGTTGGATAGCAAATTTGCTAAAATTAGAGTTGTTGAATCTGTTTCTCCTGTACATTGCACCATCTTCAGTTGGATGATGATTTTGGGACTGATATTTGGTATAAACTTTCACCTTGGGAGCTGTGATTTGTGGTCTTCGTATTAGTTATAATCTCCTTTCAAATAGGCTACTGGCACATGCACACCCGTACAACTGTTAGGAAGGCCTTCAACCCGTTCTGCTGCATGACCTAGCGGCAGAACCATCATGTGCCTCGATTGTGGCTCCACCACCATGAACATTTGGAACCCACCAAACAACGTGCATAGGTACCCACGGCGGAGTGAACTACACACCTCCACGTGCCTATAGCCCGCTAGTAGGAAGCAAGAAACCCCAACGAAGGCAAGGTTGTGGTGACGTTGCCAGAACACATCTTTACTCTCACAATGAAGGAACTATGAGCCTTGGCTGCCATAACCAAATTGGTGGAGAAGATGGTCTGTCCGGTATGCAGTGACTTGAGCCTCACCGGATTTATGCAAATAGCAAACAACCCTAGGCCATAGCACTAAGCGGGCGGCCCCCACTACAGGTTTGTTAATACCAACAACGCATTGTTGGTCACCTCCTTCTTCCGCATTTACCCCAACACAAAAGGGCATAGAATGAGAAAAATACTCTACGTAGGGGCGAGGTAATAAGCCGCCAATGTCAGAAAACTGGGACTCTATCTTGTTGATGCCAAAACCCTTACCCCTCTTTGCATTCCAACACCGCTTCCCTCGGCAAGCATCGAAGGAAACCTTACATGACTCAGACTCGTCTAGGGTGGTGATGCGCACTTGGAGAGGAAAAAGCTTGTGGGGGCACGACATCAAGGTCGAATCGCTTGTAGAAGAACATAAAGAGAAATGGCGGAAACACATACAATGACCACCGCTTGCAACTGGGGTCCATGATCTGATGAATAGTGTCATCGATGCAAGAGGTAGCTGATGCCCGCCAATAGCCATGACGACAAGTGGCACCAACTTGCTCCGTAACCCATACTTAGGGCTACCAAGAAATAAGAATCGGGAGGATGAACGCAACCAAATGACATTGGTTGTCCATCATCCACACCATGTAGTCACCACCACCCTGACTCTTGAACTAATGCCTCATCCAACCATCAAGAGTCATTTTCCCATGGGCAAAAATATGTTCATTTTTTCCTTGAACTTCTTTAACTCTACCACCATCTCATTGGTATCAGTATACTAGGAACACTTTCACCATATTGAATTCACCAAAAGCGCTAACAAATGTATGTGTGCGGTAGCACCGGTGCGCCAGCAATGGCTCCATGAAATCAACTCCATCACCTCCGTGGAGATTCATGAAACAATCCTCTAGCCTCGATAAACCAACATCCTATAGAAGTCCACAGTACATGGGATTCTCCAACATGAACGACGCCCTGGATGTATAGTCGGCCAAACCCTCGGCTACCACTCTCCTAGGCTCTATACACCGATACACCACCTTGCATTTTTGTCGCCCATACAAACACAGAAGTTCCCAACCTTTAATAATATCGAAAGTGTCATCCTTACCCTTCGCCACTGGCACGGGCGGCAAAAAACTCCTAACAAGATCACTCCCTTTGGCAGTCTCGTATTTAGATAGCAGTTCAGTTGTGTCCACCTCCCACATGAAATCCACAAAAGGACATTCTTCCCTCACTACCTTCTTCTACTTGCGCAGAGCCATTGACACTAAACAAGGAAACCCTAATAGATCACACAAGGAGCAAGACGAGCAAATGGAACAAATGGAAGAAATACCCTAAGACCAAACAGGAGATACCTTCGCATAAAAGCAAACGCAAGGTGATGGATCAACCCTGCAACACCCTTCACAAAGAGCTCATGCGCGCTGACAACCAAGACGGTATAGTAGGAAGATAAAAGAAATGATTGCTCTGTCATTTGTCATTGCGCAGCCAGAATACAAAATGTTGCATAAGTACATCATCACCCTTAGGAAAAAGCACAGGACACCAGCAAACTAAATTCAAATCAATTGCCACATCATCACACCCACAACGACCAACTCTGTCGTAGAGCACAAAGCCTAATACACCTGCCAACAAACCACAATCCACTAGCAATCAACGTTACCTAGTAAAATCATAACTAAAACTAGGTTGCACAAGATATGACCAACATAACGAAAGATGGTGTCCCTTGAGTTGGATTCAATACTTCTTCATAGAAAACACTGAACATCCATAGGGGGCTAGAAGCACCCTTCGGTGACCCCAAATGATGCAGAGCACATGCGTGGATCCTTAGAAGTGTTTCTTGATAAAAAAACACTTCACCAAGACACAAGGGGGCTAGAATCGTTACCCAGCGAACGCTAATCGCACAAGGTACCCATGCAGGCACTTCGAATTGTTTCTCGACAGAAAGCACTTTGCCGAGACACAAGGGGGCTAAAAAAGATCAAATCTAATCGCAAGCAAAAAGCTTGTCTTTTGACAAAATGTTTCCTATCAAGAAATAGAGGGGCTGGCAATCATACAAGAACCGAAAAGCACCAAGTCAAGCACTCCAACCTGAACCCTCACAACTACAGTTACAAAAACTCATATGCGACACCCAACCCTAAGGGACGATCGACACTTAGACAAAACAAAACTCAAAAGCGTCTTCCCTCTCCTTAGCCATAATTTCCTAACCAATGACACAACATGAGATAAAAGAAGCAAAGAAAACACACCGGCCACAAGAATGCTTATTGATAAGAATACTCTTACCAATAAGAAGGGGGACTAATTTTAAGTACATGTGGTTCCCTACATCCAAGATTGAGATGAAGGCATCAAACCAAAACCACAAAAGCACCCATGGTGACACAGGGAGCCACTAGGGGCCCGCGATGAACTTATAAGTCATCACAGACATACAATGAACTCAAAGCCATCGCAAACCTATGATGGAATTAAGGAACAACATGTGTTCACAATGAGCCTAAGTTACTCATTGTGACATCTAGCAAGATGATGGAGTAATCAAGAGAACATGTCAAATTACCTTTGATGCCATTCACACCACATCAACATGGGAGACCTGCAAGGGGAAGTAGCACATGTGTGCTGCAAGAATCATCGGATAAAAGGAAACTTCACCTTATGAAGATCTTGCTCGACACATGGCAAACCTCTAGTAGTCTTTTCTTGGCAATTGACATCATATATCTTTCCCCTTAGGGCCTCGGGATCTCCCCTATGAAAAGGGGAATAAACTATAATCCGCACACGATTTAATCAACCATGATACCTCTGTCTACCTTTGCTACCCAACATCTCTTGGCCTTTCTTCATCCTTCGAGGAGACCACCACACTTAGCCTTACCACCCCACTTACATCCCTCATTTGAACCTTGCCATGATGATTGGACCTACCTTCTATGGCCTTGAATGGGCTGAATTGGCATAGGTGGGGCCTGTGAAGGTTGGGCCTAGCTGTATTGCCCCTAGCTGGGCTAAGCTAGCATGGTTAAGGTCCATGAACTTTGGGCTTGGGCATGTTGTCCCTGGTTTGGTTGAACTGACAAAGATGGGGCCCATGATGGTTGGGCTTAAGTGCTTTGCCCCTAGTTGGGCTGAATTGACAAGGTTGGAGCCCATGATGGTTGGGCTTAAGTATGGAGTATGGAGTTACCACCTAAAGTTTTGGAAATTGGAAATTTATGAAAAGTGAAGATTTTTCAAGAAAAAACAAATTGTTTTCTTGGTGATTCATTGCCCAATGGGGATGAGATTCTTAGGGTCTGGGTGTAAGTGGGGTGGTAATGCCAAGTATGGTGGTTTCCTAGAAAGACAAAGAAAGGCCGAGGTATGTTGTGTAGCAAAGGTGGACAGGGATCCTAGAACAGACAAAATTGTGTCTTGGTCATTGTTTATTCCCCTTTTTATAGGGGGAAGCCTCGAGGCCCTACAGGGAAGGAGACAAAAAAGGGCTCTAATTCTTATTAAGAAAGGGGATCTTCGATTTGGTGTTAGTTGCTAGGAGGACAGTGATGGAGGTTAGCCACGTGTCACATGAGATCTTCCTAGGACAAAGTTTCCTTTCGCCCGAGGATTCTCATGGTGCACATGTGCTACTTCCCCTTGTAGGTTTCTTGTGTCGATGTGGTACAAATGATGTTAGAGCTAGTTTGACGTGTTTTGCTTAGTTTGTTGGGTGTTTCTTCGTGAGTGCCTTTGACTTGTTACAATCTTGCGACGGTCCTTTAGTCCACCATAGGTCCGTAATGGTTTTGAGCTCATCGCAAACCTGAGATGGGTTATGGGCTCATCGTAGGCCCTTGGTAGCTTCTGTGTCATCATGGGCATTTCTGTCACTCTCGTTTGATGCCTTCATCACAATCATAGACGTAGTGAACCACATGTACTTACACTGGGGACCAAGGTACGATGTGAAAAGGTGTTAGGCACCCCACATATGCTTGGTTAAATAGGCCTCTACTTCACCAATGTCCTAAAGATGATTCTAACAATTTTGGGCTTAAGAAATATACAAAGTAATTAAAATCTAGAAAACAAAGAGGAAGTTGTAAGCATATGATCAATTAATTGAGAAATGCGTTTGAACAAATGGAGCGTCTAAATGGTGATGATGAAATTGATTATAACATGTAATGGATTAATTCAAAATCACAATTAGAATGTAATGACTAAGATATTTAATGGCTAAAAAAAAAAAGATCGAGTGGGTTATAAAATTAATTAACTAATTATTAGCAATACCATTGAAAATTATGACTAATGGGTGAATGATGAATGAAGCTTACTACACATGTCATAGAGATATTAAAAGGTTAAATGAAAAAAAAGACAATAAGCTAGCAAAAGACTATATATGACTAAGAGTGTCAGCACCTGATTTTTGCTTGGTCCACCACCTAAACCTCCATTTTGCCCCAAACACCCTATCAAACCCATCCGATCTCCTCGAAACACCTAAAAATCCAAAAATCCCAACTTTCAACCCCAAAGACCCTAAATCCACCATTAAATCCATTTGATACCAATTCAATAGCCCCGATCAACCTTCGTATACACTTTTACCCTCATGTCAGACACCACCATCAGACTCAAGACCTCTCAAAACACCTACCCATAAAATTTCAGCTCAAGATTCCTCTGTTTATCCCTTCATCAAGCAAAGATTCCATTCTAATGCCTCTCGTTAACCTAAACACTCAAAACTCAGATTCCGTAGATCTTAACACATCCAACCCGATCAAACCACACCATTAAACTCTGGATATATCAAAACACCTACCCCAAAAGTTTTAATATCAGATTCCCCTATTTTTCCTTATATCAAACCAAGAATTCGTTCCAAAACATCGCATTGACCCAAATTCCTACAATCTTGACCCTCTAAGAACCAATCACCACCATAAGATCCCGGTCACTTCTAAATGCCCACCTGTAAAATTTCAGCCCAAAACACCTTTGCTTACCCCTCTATTATACCTAGATTTTGTTTATAAATTGACCGAATTCCAAATCCATCTGATCCGGGCCTTGATGGCACAATCTAACCTTACCAATCACCTTAGACTATCCAAAAACCCTAACCTATGAAAGTTCACCCAAAGCTGCCTTTATTTTCCCTTTCATCGCACCAAGATTTCATTTTGAAGCCTTAGATTAATCGAATCAGTGCTTTTCTAGATTTGCCCGATCCAGGCCTAGTTGTCCCAATCCGACCCCACCAATCAATCTAGAACACCCAAAAATCTCACCCTACCAAATTTCAACCAAAAATACCCCAATTTACCCCTTTATCTGAAAAGATTCCATTTCGATCAATCTCATGAGCTCACACACACAAAGCCACTCTCTATGGTCATACCTATCTCAACCCTCCATTTTTTTATTCAAAACCCTCCACTATTGAACCGGAACTTTAGCTTAACCCTTAGACAAGTTTTGACCCAAACATATCAAAATTAATAAAATACCACTGACTTCAAAAAATTATGAGAATACCCTTATGGCCACATATAAATTTAACCCATTCTTCCTCATTCGCCCTAATATACACTATTCGCTCTCTTCTCCCCTTCTTCGAACAACAAGAGGTGGTGGCAATCTCCTCCCCACCTTCGGGCAGCGATGTCCTCCCCACCTTCGGCCATCTTTCTCTCTTTCTTTCTTTCCTTTTCCTTCTCTTTCTCTCCTCCTCTTCCTCTTCTTCTTCCAATCCCCTAAATTGGAAGCAGTGGTCTCTTTTCTCCTATTCTTTCTCTCTCTTTGTCTCTCTTTCTCTCTCTCTCTCTCTCTCTCTCTCTCTCTCCTTCATACTCTCTCCCTATTATCCAGTTTCCCTCGTTTCTGTTGGAAGGTTTAGGATCCATCATATGGATGGCTGAACCATGCTAAATGGCTGGGTGAAATTTCAAAAATTTCCTAATCCTTTTGTGAATCGAATTGCCTATGTTTTAAAAAACTACATTTTTTGAATCAACCTTGCATTAAACCAGACCAGATTTGAAACCAAACAAAGAGGGAGATTTGTACCTGATACGGATACCACAAACATAGATCCCAAGGTGGACGTTCACGTCCAAATTAGTCCTAAAACCAGCCTTCATTGAAGCTAGCGTAGTGTATAGCTGAAGCTGATTCAACAACACAATTTTCAGCAAATCTGAGATTCAATTGCTTGGATCGAACTAAGGATGATGTGCCCGATATTCCCTGAATTTTTCTTGCAAAATGTAGGTACATGTTGATCACCACAACCGTAATAGCATAGAAGGTGCTAAACTGATACCATAGAGACACCCGTGACAAATTCATGACTCAGCACAAATCTACAATGAGCTCCGAATCCACATGGACTTATGATGAGCTTAAAGCCTAAAACGAGCTTGCGATGAGCTCAAGGCCACCACAGGCCTGCAACAGACTCAAAGCTGCGATAACAACGACATTCTCGAAGTTTCCAGGAATCTGCAATGATCACAAAACCATCGTAAGCCTGCGATGAGCTCATAGCCACTACAAAACTGTGATGAGCTTACAATGACAAGAAAATAAACATGATGACTGACCAATGTCATTCGTGATAGGATGCCTAGTAGGATTAAGAGAGACATGTCAGATTAATATTGACATCATCCGCGCCACGTCAGTTGAAGAGACTTGCAAAAGGAAGTAGCATACATGTATTATGAGAATCCTTAGACGAAAGGAAGCCTCATCCTGTAGAGATCTCATAAAACATGTGGTGAAACCTTAGCGGTGTCCCCCTGACAACTAACATCGAATCAAAGATCCCCTTTCCAAGTGGGAATCAAACTCTTTTGGCTCCTTCCTTTCAAGACCTCGGGATCTCTCCCTATAAAAGGAGGCCTAACACATAATGAGAACAACATTCTGTTAATCAGTGCCTTTAGCCTACCATTTGCCCTCAGCCTTTCTTTGTCTTTCAAGGAAACCCCCGTGCATAGCCTTACCATACCATTCACATTAGAATATCTAGTTATATTCCTTGATCACGAAGGATGGTCGCCCGCATAATTAACCTTTCCCCTATCCCAGAAGAGCAAATCAATGAACATGAGAGTATCAAACCGGACAGAAGTCGGCCGAGCAGGTCGACATTGAAATCCTTTCCAACAAGGTGTACCACATAGAGCAGATGTAGGTCAAGATGAGAAGCACTTTGCAGTTTCTCTTCCAAAGGTCATTCGCAACCGAACACTCCCCATTCATCCCTTCTAGCCCTTCCACATTTACCCCTACCAACCATCCTACAAACTTGAACCCTAGCACAAGCAAACACTCTCCCAAAACCAACCCTGTGCTTGCACAAGATACGGCACAAAGAACCCGCTTCTCCACCATTGAACAACCCCATATGTTCCCATAAAACAATGTAGCGACAGAGGCACCCAAAGGTCCAGTCTGCACTTATACTTCAATAACCCTACTCTAACCGCATCTTATACAAGCCATGCCCCTTTGGCTACGTCCCTCCACAGCAGTGGCCACAATATGATGGGTAGAAGAGAATTCCACAAGAACACATCGATAAATTCGAGGACGTGTTGGGATCATTTGCCTTGGATTGGGACCCGAAAGTTTGAGAGTTTTTCAAATCCCTAACTAGACCTACATACACATGGTTCGTCAATCTGACTGTAGGTAGTATAGATTCGTGGACAGAGTTGGCGAAAAGATTCTTTTCCAAATGGTTCACCTTGGAGCGGAGGCTGATGATGGCAGACATGTGCAACACGAAACAACATGTCGGGAAGGACCTCCTAGCCTATGTCATGAGGTTCTAGAAGTTGACTCACTCGGTCTTTGATGAGCATGCCACTGAGAAGAGCTTTGTTGAGGAGTGTGTGCAAGGAATGTACCCAGCCTACAAGATAGGCATTGAGAATATTGAAGTTGAGACATTTAATCAACTGTCGAAGTGCGCGGAGAGGACAACACGCACTATCAAGAACACCATGCCCCAATCTGTCATGACGGCATTGTAGTACGAGAGGAATGTAGCTTACATCATCGACCAAAGGCCTCGAAACACCAGGTGGCCTAACCAGGAACCCTATTACTATGATGACAACCAGAAATGGTGGAGCAGCCCACTACCTTTGCCCCCTCCTCCTTTTTCCTACATCCAAAGCGAGGTAATCATGATAGTGAACAAGTTGGTGGAGGATCGTGTAATCAACTTGTCACCACCACCACCAGGAGTCGACCCAAAGAAAGAGGCATGGGGGGAGGTGGTGCAATTATCACCAGTCGCCAAACCATGATCTGATGGACTGCTTCACACTTCGATGGCTATTCATGCAAAAGGTAAAGATGGATGACTTTGTTAAAAGAAAGCCATCTCAAGTAGAGACCGGTTCAATATGTTTCAAATCGATTCTTGACCGGTCCAAGGGATATTTAGTATATAAACACCCATTTAATATACTTTTTACCATTTATTCTAAATTAAGTTGCATTTTTGCACCTTTTTTTGGCAATAAAATGCTCGATTAAGCCTTCATTAATCTCTTTTGTATTATATTTGATTATTAGGGTTTTTCTTTTAACTTAATTGCATGAAAATTTTATTGTAAGGCTGAATACCATTAATTATACTTTTAAATTGATCTTGCATAGACATTATCACCATCAATCATATTTTGTTCTCTACTTATATAGAAACTAAGGAATGTGAAATATAATGATTGACTATTCATTTGTTCTTGGCTACATTTAAGATAAATTTGAGGACCAAAAGCCAAAGCTGTTGGGGCTCAAATTAGTATTAGATACTTTGTGATTTTTCCATTAGTTGTCCATTCCATTGAATTCGTGAGTGACTAACCCAAATGTAACATCATTTATCATGGTTTAATTAGAGTGATCAAGGGAACTTCATGTGTGTATATTTATTATTAATTACTTGAACTCAAAGGTTTAAGTGATTAATGGTCAGTATGTACATGTGTAGTTTGCCCTGTACTGTGATTAAACTCACTTGGTTATTATGAAATCATTCTTGAACCCAAAGGAGAGAGTGTGATATCATATATAATTTTGTCATTTGCAGTTTGTTCATTTCACTCCCAATGTGTAAATTTGGTATTTATATTTGCACGGTAGCCTTGAACACTCAAAACCTATTTGCTCAATTTCAATCATTTTCTGTTGAACTCTTGGCCGGAACCAACTACAAGAGATAGAGAAGTTAGATTGACACACAGTCTTAGGAGCCTATGGATATGACATTTGCCTCACATAACTTGAACCTTTACAACCTCCGACAAATGCAAGTAGCCAAGCTCACACTAGATATAACAGTTGGCAACAAGCCAATAAAGTGGCTCTTCTTATCATTCAAAGTCAAATTTCTGAACCATTAAAGGTTGGCATTCCCATATCTCATACTGCTAGGGAAACCCTTAATACTATCAAGAGTCAGTTTGTAGGCTGCACAAAGGCCATGATCATAAGTTTGCTTTCCTAACTCTTTCTTGCAAAATTTGAACAACTTGGGAGTATGAGAATTTATCAGTAAAGCTTATGGGATTATTTATCAACTTCGCGATCTAAAGATGAACCTGGATGACGATTTTCTTGTTTATGCAGTGTTATCTGCTTTGCCCAAATCATTTGAAACCTTTGTGGTTAATTGCAACACTAGTACTCACAAATGGAGTGTGAATGAGGTGATAAACCATTGTATTCTAGAGGAGAGACAGAAGAAAGGTAGAATTGAATATGCACATGTTGCTACTTTGGGGCCAAAGAAGAAACAATTTAAGAAGAACGGAAAAAATGAGGAAAAACCATAAGTATAACCCTAAAGAGATACTTTGGACATACCCTTAAATGCATGGTGGATTGATTTTAGATGCACTATTCACATTTCAAATACCTTACAGGGGTTCTGAACATAAGGAAGGTTGATTTGGAGAGCATCCACATCTACATGTGGAATGAAGAGCGTGTTAGAGTTTTAGAAGTTGGCACTTAAAGACTTATCTTAGAATATTGATTCACACTAGATCTTCTTGACACTTATTATGTGCCTTCTATTAGAAAAAACTTAATTTCAGTTTCAAAGTTAGATACTTGTGGGTATTGATTTTATTTTTCTAGAGGAAACCTTACTATTAGTTATGGTTTGAATAATATTGGCTTTGAAACTTGTTTAGATGGGTTTTATAAATTAAATCTTGATCAATCATATGAAAAATCATTGGTTATTGTGAATGTTGAATCTTGTCATGTTGATAGTTTGCCACTTAAAAGAAAAGAGATGGAACCTTCATCTATGCTTTGGCATCGAAGGTTAGGGCACATATCCAAAGATCGTCTTAATAGACTAGTAAGAGAGGGAATACTACCAGGGGTAAATTTTGTCGATATTAATGATTGTGTAGATTGCCTTAAGGGTAAAACAACTAGAAAACCATTTCCCAAGGGTACTACTATGTGTACTAATCTCCTCCAGATCATTCACACTAATATTTGTGGTCCTTTTAAAGTTCCTACTCGATGTGGACATGGGTACTTTATTATGTTTATTGATGATTGTTATAGATTTGTTATCTATATCTGATTGGGAAAAAATCAGATGCCTTACAAACATTCAAGGTTTACAAATATGGATTGGAAAGAAGTCGAATCTGAATCACCTACTTGTGTGGGGTTGTGTTGCTGAAGCTAAGATTCTATCCCCAGGATTACCTAAAACTTCATCCAGATCCATTAGTTGTTACTTTGTGAGGTATCCAGAAAGATCAAATGGATATAGGTTGTATGATCTATCAAACCCTAACTCTACCATCATCGAATCCAAGGATGTGAAGTTTCTTGAAATTGATAATAATAGTTTTCAAGGGAGAAATATTTAAATATAAGACTTGATAGATGAAGTTTTATCGAGTCTCACTCCAAATGTTATTCCAAATGATGTTGATGTTAGACCCTCACAAAGGCCTCAAAGAGTCAAGAGATCTGCAATTCCAGATGATTACATTGTATATCTTGTTGAACTTGATCATGTGGACAATGATCTTAGAAATTATTTAGAAGCCTTAAAACATCATAATTTTGAGCGATGGTTGGAATCCATGAAAGAGGAAATTAAATCTATGGAACATAACTCAGTATGGGAGTTGGTTGACTTGCTGAAGGGGAGTAAACCCATTGGTTGTAAAAGAGTCTTTAAGACCGAAAGAGGCTAAGATGGAACCATTGAGACATTTAAGGCACGATTGGTTGTAAGGGATTCACTCAAAGAGGAGTAGATTATGATGATACCTTTTCACCAATATCCAAGAAGGATTTTTTCTATGCATTAATGGCATTGGTTGCTCAATATGACTATGATTTATTTCAAATGGATGCAAAAATTGCTTTCTCAATGGAGAATTGGAAGAAGTTATTGATATGCTTTAACCTGAAGGTTTTGTCTTAGAAGGAAAAGAACAAAAGGTCTACAGATTAAAAAAGTCTATTTATGGACTTAAGCAAACTTCAAGGCAGTGGTATGTCAAATTCCATTCTATCATAACAGGATTTGGATTCAAAGAGAACATCTTAGATAATTGTGTCTATGTGAAGGTCAATTTGAGTAGAATTGTTTTTCTGATATTATATGTTGATGGAATTCTCTTAGTAGGAAATGATCGGACAATGTTGTTAGAAACCAAGCAATTCTTATCTACCTAATTTGACATGAAAGGTCTTGGTGAGGCATCGTATGAAGGGATGGGATATCCATCACATGGACGCCCAAAAGTTGCGGAATGGACTGGGCGAATTTCAAAAATTTCTCCCATTTTGCAGGGAATCAAATTCTCTATTTTACAAAAACATATTTTTCAATGATCAATCTTGAACCATTAACCAAACCAGATCTGAACCAAAAGGAGCAAGAGGGGGGATGTACCTGATACAGAAAAATAGTATCTCCTAATGGAGGTATACACGCCCAAGGAAAGATCCAAAATATACTCCCACTGTAGATGGCACAGTGTAGGATAGAGCAAAATCAACAGTGTTCTTCCAAAAGAACTTGACCCTTTGCAAAAATCAACAGGATGGCTTGTGAATATAGTTCCAATCAATCTTTTCCCCAAAAGATTGGTATCAAGATCAAATCTTGATTACTCATGTAGAGAGTAGGAGATCGAACTAATGGAGGCGGTGGCTGCAGAAAGGAGGCGGCAAAAGAGTATTCGCAGGGTGCAGAATTCTCTCTTCTTGTGATTTCGCTTTGAAAACAAGAGTATGTTGGTTGCATGTCAAAAGACTGATGCCCCCTCCTCCTTTTATAGACTTAAAGGGATCAGCTCCTAATCCCATTAGGAGTTCCTGATCCAAATCATATTTGGATTAGAAATCCCTTTAAGTGATAAGGGATAACCCTCATCTTATCTGCAGATCAGATCATCAATCTCCTAATCTAATTAGGAGGCTTCCAGATTTAGATCTTGGACTCTCTAAGTGTATAGGGTTTGGGCCCAATCCTATCAGCTGATCCATCTCATAATTTGCCCCTTTTAATTGATTGGTCAAACCAGCCCAGTTTGAAATGGGCTTAAGGCCCATTTAAAGTTATGTACTCACTTAGCTTTCAAACTGCTGCCCAGTTGGGCTTCCTTGTATGGCGTGGGACCCAAACATTGATCTACATATCAGTCACATGGGTTCAGCCCAGCCTTTGTTACAAGGCCTGGCTGAATACACTGTTATGGACAGTGCACCCCCTGAAACCCATCTTATGGGCTCTATGGGCCCAACACTTACCCTAAGTAGACCCTGGGCCAAGCCACCTTGTAATACCCAGGGACTGTGGGCAGATGCAAGATTAGCCCATTAGGTATTATCCTCAATGGTCTTACAGTTAACTTCTTAGCCCATAATGATCATACACTGCCCGACAAGAGAGGACCTCTCCCTTGGCTGCAAAGAACAGTGTTGCACTCTCTGCTTACATGGATCCCGGGAATTAAAACCTTTTGCAAATCATTTCGAAATTATAATATATATACTTTTATATCTTATATAAAATATATTTTGCAAAACAAATCTCAACGATTGAAATCGGCTGCCGGCAGTCTTGGTTTCCATCAGTGAGAGTGCATCCCCAATCATTACCTTTGTCCGACAAAGGGGCTGATCCTGTCACTATGATCACCCACTCAGATGAATTCTCAGACTGTCCCAACATACCCAGGTTTTGACCCCTGCTAAGGATCTCACTGAATGGTATATCAAAGACAGCCCAATCCGACACCTGGTGCGGTATCATAATCGAGTCTAGGGGTTGGGTGTAATTTTTCAGTTTTGCCCATCAATCTCCAGGGTCTAGGGCAATACTGGAAATCTGGTCTAGTTCATAGATTCAATTAATCCTACACTGTATGTGCCTAGGGTCTCACCCTGGCAGTTGAGACAGGCCACCCCAACCGACTTGGTGGCACCATAGTGTCAGCTTTGTCAGGATAGGACTCCCCAGACCGACCCACTGGCAGTGAACATTCTAAACTAACATGAATCTCATTAAGTGTCTAGTTTAAGGGTATTACACAGAAACATACCAAGGGAATATGATTCAAATATGCACTTTTATTCATTTACAATAAACTCATAAAGTACATCATCTTGATTGAAACTAAGGGCATACAAAACTGTCTAACAGCTCTCACTTGCACTTAGGTCCAATCAGGTATAAGCCAGAGTCCCATGCTTTCCACGTGCTTCTCAAACACTTTCTGTGATAGTGGTTTCGTCAATGGGTCTGCTACATTTTCCGTTGATGCTATTTTCTAAATCAGGACATCCCCTCTTCCAACAATCTCCCGCAGTACGTAGTATTTCCTTTCAATGTTCTTCGACTTTGAGTGGGCTCGTGGCTCCTTAGCCTGAGCAATGGCTCCATTGTTGTCACACAACAATGGGATGGGTGATGTGCTGGACGGAACTACTCCCAACTCGTGAATGAACTTTTTCATCCACTCGGCTTCTTTGGCAGTCTCACTTGCGGCAATGTACTCGACCTCGGTCGTGGAGTCTGCAGTGGACCCTTGTTTGCTACTTTTCTAGCAAACAGCACACGATCCTATCGTGAAAACATGTCCAGATGTAGACTTTCTATCATCTGGATCCGATCAAAAATTGGCATCTATATACCCTTGGATCTGTAGTGAACTACCATCGAATACTAGACAAAACTCTTTTGTCCTTTGAAGGTACTTAAAGATGTTTTTCACAGCAGTCCAGTGCTCCTGCACTAGGTTGGCCTGAAATCTACTTACTACATTGACTGCCTGAGCGATGTCAGGATGGGTGCATAGCAAGGCATACATGATGCTCCCTACGGCAGAGGCATAGGGAATGTCTTTCATGCCATCAATCTCCTCAGAAGTCTTGGGAGACACCTTCTTGGAGAGAAAGACTCCGTGCCTGAAGGGAATATTTCCTTTCTTAGAGTTCTCCATGCTGTATCTTTTGACTATTTTGTCAATGTAGGCAGATTGGGATAATCCTATTATCCGCTTCAATCTATCTCTATAGAGTTGAAGACCCAGTATATAGGAGGCTTCTCCAAGATCTTTCATGGAGAATTGCTGTGAAAGCCATACTTTCACCATAGTTAACATTCTTACATCATTCCCAATGAGTAGAATGTCATCTACATATAGAACCAAGAAGGTAACCTTATCTCCACTGTACTTCCTATAGACACAGGGTTCATCCGGATTCTGCTCGAAGTCAAACGATTTGATAGCATAGTCAAAACGGATGTTCCAACTTCTAGAAGCTTGCTTAAGTCAATAAATGGATCTATTAAGTTTACATACCATGTTTTCCTGACCTGCAGCAATGAAGCCTTGCGGCTGCTGCATATAGATATTTTCAGAAAGATCTCCATTCAAGAATGCAGTTTTGACATCAATCTCCCAAATGTCATAATCATGGTATGCTGCTACAGCTAGCAGGATCCCAATGGATTTAAGCATAGCCACAGGCGTAAAGGTTACCTCATAATCGATGCCCTCTTTCTGAGTGTACCCTTTTGCCACTAGACGAGCTTTGAAGGTCTCAACTCTACCATCGGGGCCCTTCTTCCTCTTGTAAATCCATTTGCAACCAATTGCTTTTGAAATGATAGGAAATCCATCACATGGACGCCCAAAGATTGCGGAATAAGGGGGCAAATTTAAAAAAATTTTCTCTCCCTTCAACTGGGAATCAAATTCCCTATTTAGAAAATCATATTTTCAATGATCATTCTTGAACCATAAACTGAACCAGATCTGAACCAAAAAGGGTAGGGAGGGATAATACCTGATACAGAGAAATAGTATCTCCCAATGGAGGTGTTCACGCCCAGGGAAGGATCCAAAATCTGCTCCCATTGAAAATGGCGCAGTGTAGGGTGGAGCAGAATCAGAAGTGTTCTTCCAAAAGAACTTGACTCTTTGCAAGAATCAACTGGATGGCTTGTGAATACAACTCCAACCAATCTTTTCTCCAAAAGATTGGTATCAATATCAAATCTTGATTTCTCCCAAGAACTGGAGATCGAACTACTGGAGGCGGCAACTGTAGGAAGGAGGCGGCAAGAGAGTATTTGTAGGGTGTAGATTTTTCTCTTCTAGTAATCTCATCTCTGAAGACAAGGATCTCTGAATTGCATGTATTACATGTCTAAAAACTGCCGCCCCCCTCCTCATTTTATAATCTCAAAGGGATCAACTCTTAATCCCATTAGGAGTTGCTAACCCAAATCATATTTGGATTAGCAGTCCCTTTAAGTGATAAGGGATAACCCTTATCTTATCTGTAGATTAGATCAGCCATCTCCTTATTTAATTAGGAGGCTTCCAGATCTAAATCTTGGACTCTCTAAGTGGATAGGGTCTAGGCCCAATCCTATCAGCTGATCCATCTCAGAATTCGCCCCTTAAGTGACTAATCAAATTAGCCCAGTTTGAAATGGGCTTAAGGCCCATTTAAGGTTATGTATTCATTTAGCCTTCCAAACTGCTACCCAGTTGGGCTTCCTTGTATGGCGTGGGACCCTAACATCGTGAAGGGAGAGAAATTTTTAAAATTGGGAATCACATTCCCTATTTAGAAAATCATATTTCCAAGGATCATTCTTGAACCTTAAACTGAACCAGATCTGAACCAAAAGGAATAGGAGAGAATTATACCTGATACGGAGAAGTAATATCTCCCTACGTAGGTGTTCACGCCCAAGGAAGGATCCAAAGACTGCTCCCACTGAAGATGGCGCAGTGCAGGATGGAGCAGAATCAGTAGTGTTCTTCCCCAAGAACTTTGTCCTTCGCAAGAATTAGTAGAATGGTATGTGAGCACAACTTCCTTTCAATCATTTCTCAAAGAACTAATGTCAAGATCCAATCTTGACTTCTCCCACAACTGGAGGTCGAACTGACAAACAGGGCAGCAAGAACAGGGAGGCGGCAAGAGAGTATTTGCAGGGTGTAGAATTTCTCTTCTTGATTTCAGCACTAAAGAGGATCTGATGTATCTCTCCTAAAGGCTGCCGCCCCCTCCTTTTGTTAACTTAAAAGATCAGCTTCTAATACCATTAGGAGCTGCTTATCCAAATCATATTTGGATCAGCCTTCTTTTCTAGTGATAAGGATAAACCCTTATCTTATCTGTAGATTAGATTAACTTTCTCCTCATCCCATTAGGAGGTTTCTAGATCTGAATCACATTCAGATTTGGACTCTCTGAGTGCATAGGATTAAGACCCTATCCTATCTGCTAATCCTTCTCAAAATTCGTCCCTAAATAAATAGCCCAGTTCGAAATGGGCTTTAGGCCCATTAATCTTATGTGCTCACTTAACCTTCCTAACTGCTGCCCAGTTGGGCTTCCTTGTATGGTGTGGGACCCAAGCATTGATCTACACATCAGCCACATGGGTTTGGTCCAGCCTTTGTTACAAGGCCTGGTCGAATACACTGTTAAAGACAGTGCACCCCCTGAAACACATCGAATGGGCTCTATGGGCCCAATACTTACCCTAAGTGGTCCCTGGGCCAAGCCACTTTGTAACACCCAGGGACTGTGGGCAGATGCAAGATTAGCCCATCAGGTATTATCCTGAAAGGTCTTACACTTAACCTCTCAGCCCTTAATGATCATACACTGTTCGACAAGAGAGGACCTCTCCCTCGGCTGCAAGGAACAGTGTTGCACTCTCTACTTATATGGATCCCAGGAATTAAAACCTTTTTGCAAACATTTCAGAAACCATAATATATATACTTTTATTACTCATATAAAATATACTTTGCAAAACAAATCTCAACGGTTGAAATCGGCTGCCGGCAGTATTGGTTTCCAGCAGTGAGAGTGCATCCCCCATCATTACCTTTGTCCGACAAAGGGGCTGATCCTGTCACTATGATCACCCACTCAGATGAATTCTCGGATTTTCCTAACATACCCAGGTTTTGACCCCCGCTAAGGATCTCACTGATTGGTACATCAAAGACAGCCCAATCAAATATGCACTTTTATTCATTTACAATAAACTCATAAAGTACATCAATTTTGATTGAAGCTAAGGCATACAAAACTGTCTAACACATTGATCTACACATCAGCCACATGGGTTCGGCATAGACTTTGTTACAAGGCCTGGCCGAATACATTGTTATGGAGAGTGCACCCCCTGAAACCCATCTCGTGAGCTCTTTGGGCCCAACACTTACCCTAAGTGGTCCTTGGGCCAAGCCACATTGTAACACCCAGGGACTGTGGGCAGATGCAAGGTTAGCCCATCAGGTATTATTCTCAATGGTCTTACACTAAACCTCTCAGCCCTTAATGATCATACACTGCCCGACAAGAGAGGACCTCTCCCTCGGCTGCAAGGAACAGTGTTGCACTCTCAACTTATATGGATCCCGGGAATTAAAACCTTTTTGCAAACATTTCAGAAACCATAATATATATACTTTTAGATCTCATATGAAATATATTTTTGCAAAACAAATCTCAATGATTGAAATCGGCTGTTGGCAGTCTTGGTTTCTATCAGTGATAGTGCATTCCCGATCATTGCCTTTGCCCGACAAATCCTGTCACTATGATCACCCACTCAGATGAATTCTTAGACTGTCCCAACATACCCAGGTTTTGACCACGCTAAGGATCTCACTGATTGGTACATCAAAGACAGCCCAATCCGTCACCTAGTGCAGTATCATAATTGAGTTTAGGGATCGGGTGTAATTTTCCAGTTTTGCCCATCAATCTCCAAGGTCCAGGACAATACTGGAAATCTGGTCCAGTTCAAAGATTCAATTAATCCCACACTGTATGTGCCTAGGGTCTCACCCCGGTAGTTGAGACAAGCCACCCCAACCGACTTGGTGGCACCACAGTGTCAGCCTTGTCAGGATAGGTCTCCCCAGACCGACCCACTGGCTGTGAACATTCTAAACTAACACGAGTCTCGATAAGTGTCCAGTTTAATGGTATTACACAGAAACATACCAAGGGAACATGAATCAAATATGCACTTTTATTCATTTACAATAAACTCATAAAGTACATCAATTTTGATTGAAGCTAAGGGCATACAAAACTGTCTAACAGCTCCCACTTGCACTTAGGTCCAACCAGGTACTAGCCGGAGTCCCATGCTTTTCACGTGTTTCTCAAACACTTTCTGTGATAATGGCTTTGTAAATGGGTCTGCTACATTTTCTATTGACGCTACCTTCTAAATCAGGACGTCCCCTCTACCAACAATCTCTTGCAGTACATGGTACTTCCTCTCAATGTTCTTTGATTTCGAGTGGGCTCGTGGCTCCTTAGCCTGAGCAATAGCTCTATTGTTGTCACACAACAATGGGATGGGTGATGTGCTGGATGGAACTACTCCCAACTCGTGAATGAACTTCTTCATCCACACGGCTTCTTTGGCAGCCTTATTTGAGGCAATGTACTCGGCCTCGGTCGTGGAGTCTACAGTGGACACCTGTTTGCTGCTTTTCCAGCAAACAGCACACGATTCTATCGTGAAAACATATCCAGATGTAGATTTCTATCATCTGGATCCGATTAGAAATCAACATCTGTATACCCTTGGATCTGTAGTGAATTACCATCGAATACTAGACAAAACTCTTTTCTCCTTCGTAGTTACTTAAGTATGTTTTTCACAGCAGTCCAGTGCTCCTACCCTGGGTTGGCCTGAAATCTGCTTACTACACTCACTGCTTGAGCACTGTCAGGACGAGTGCATAGCATGGCATACATGATGCTCCCTACGACATCTTCTTGGAGAGAGTGACTCCATGCCTAAAAGGAACATTTCATTTCTTGGAGTTTTCCATGCTGTATCTTATGACTATTTTGTCAATGTAGGTAGATTGGGATAATCCTATTATTTGCTTTGATCTATCTCTATAGAGTCGAAGACCCAGTATATAGGAGGTTTCTCCAAGATCTATCATGGATAATTACTGTGAAAGCCATACTTTCACCGTAGTCAACATTCCTACATCATTCGCAATGAGTAGAATGTCATTTACATACAGAACCAAGAAGGTAACCTTATCTCCACTGTACTTCCTATAAACACAGGGTTCATCCGGATTCTGCTCGAAGTCAAACGATTTGACAGTAGAGTCAAAACGGATGTTCCAACTTCTAGAAGCATGCTTAAGTCCATAAATGAATATATTGAGTTTACATACCATGTTTTCCTAACCCGCAGCTATGAAGCCTGGCGGCTGCTGCATATAGATATCTTCAGTAAGATCTCCATTCAGGAATGCAGTTTTGACATCCATCTGGCAAATCTCATAATCATGGTATGATGCTACAGCTAGTAGGATCCTAATGGATTTAAGCATTGCCACAGGCAAAAAGGTTTCCTCATAATCGATGCCCTCTTTCTGAGTGTAACCTTTCGCCACAAGACGAGCTTTGAAGGTCTCAACTCTACCATCGGGGCCCTTCTTCCTCTTGTAAATCCATTTGCAGCCGATTGCTTTTACCCCGGAGGGTGGATCTATTAGAGTCCAGACTCCATTGGTCTCCATTGAGTCCATTTCTGCTCTAATGGCCTCCACCTACTTCTGGGAATCTATGTCCAACATTGCTTCTGCGTAAGTTACGGGATCCTCCTCTGTAGCCAAGGTTTCCACGAGGTAACTATCCTGGTCATAACCATAACAGACTGGTGGCCTGGATACCCGAGTGGATCTTCTAGGTTGGTCACTACCTAGAACTTGTGGGACATCTCCCACTGCTCCTGAGCTCTCCTCATCAAGAACAACTTCCTGACGATGAGTGTACAGGATGTAATCGGTTTCCAAGAATTGTGCATTTCGACTGTAGAACACCTTCTGCTCACTTGGGTCATAGAATAGGTAACCTACAGAGCTTTTTGGGTAGCCTACATATAGGCAATGACTGGTCTTGGATTCCAAATTGTCTGCACTCGTTCTTTTAACGTGTGATGGACAACCCCAAATCTTCAAGTGTTTGACAGTTGGCTTCTTTCCGGTCCAAAGTTCATATGGAGTATTCGGAACCGATTTGGTTGGGACCTGATTCAGAATGTAAATCGCAGTCTCTAATGCATAACTCCAAAAGGATGTGGGTAACAATAAGTGTATGAGAAGTGACCGGACCATATCCAATAAGGTCCTATTCCTCCTCTCTAAAACACCATTAAGTTGTGGTGTCACAGGAGGAGCTAATTTGATATTATCCCATTGTCCTTTAAGTAGTCCCTGAATTCGTCAGAGAGATACTCGCCACCTCGATCTGATTGAAGGGCTTTAATTTCTCTCCCTAACTGTTTCTCGACCACTTGTCTAAATTCTTTAAACTTTTCAAAGGATTCAGACTTGTGTCTCATTAGGTACACGTAACCATATCGTGAAAAATCATCTGTGAAGGTGATGAAATACACGTATTGATTTCATGTCCTAACACTCAGGGAACCACATACATCAATATGTATTAGGTCAAGTGTGCCTGTACATCTTTCAGGCTTACCGCTAAATTGTCGTTTTGTCATCTTTCCTTGTAGGCAAGGCTCATTGGTGGGAAGATCTTCTACAATTAGAAAATCCAAAGGACCATCCTTTACCAACCTTGTGATTTGGTCAACATCGATGTGGCCAAGTCGGTAATGCCACAGACATGTGGGATTGACTGTATCACAGGCTCTCTTCTTGGGGATTTCAGCCGACGTAGTTTCGGTTATGTTAGTTTCTAGAGAAGGATGTAGAACATAGAGACCGTTCTCCAGTTCCCCGTATGCGATGAATCTGTTATTTCTTTTAATAGTAATAATATTACTAAAGAAGACAGAATAACCATCTACACACAATTTTGAGACAGAAATCAAATTTCTCCATAAATTTTGTACATAAAGACAATCTCTTTGTACAATAGTTCCTTCTCTAAAAAGTAATTCCACGGTTCCTATGGCCGCAACTGCAACAATTGCAGTAGTTCCCAAGTAGAGTGTGACTTCTCCTTCACTCAGCCTTCTGCTTAACTTGAACCCCTGCAGTGAATTACACACATGAGTTGAAGCCCCGGAGTCAATACACCAGGACGCAGAAGCTACCAACAAATTGGTTTCTATAACACTAGTTTCGAAATTACCTTTTTGGATTCCTGGTAGGCAGGGTAGTTCCTTTTCCAGTGGCCGGTCTTCTTGCAGAAGTGACAGGAATCCGATGCTTTGTCTTTCTTCTGCTTCTTACCCTTAGTGGCTTTCTTTTGAGGCTTCTTTGCCTTCCTCTTTCCCTTGCCTATCTTGCTAGTTTCAATAAACATAGCTACAGGCTCATCCTTTCTAATAAGTTCTTCGGCTCTTTGCAACATATTGCTGAGCTCTTGCAAGCTGACATTCAGCTTGTTCATATTATAGTTCATAATGAACAGATTAAATGAAGGAGGCAAAGAATTAAGGATAGCATCTATCTGGGTCGCAAGGTGCAGCCCGGATCCAAGAGCCTCCAATTCAGTGATGTATCCCATCATCCGAACACAATGGTCATGAACTTGTTGGCCCTTGGTCATTTGTGCGGTCATGAACTGTTTCAAGACCTTTTGTCGAGTAGAATGATTATGCTCTTCATACATCGTCCTGAGACTGTCCAATATGTCCTTGGCAAGTTTGATTTGATCGAACTGCCTCTGTATTGGGTTGTCCAAGAAGGCAATGATGTAACACCGGGCAAGGGAGTTTTTCTCCTCCCATTCCTGATAGTCTCTCCTTCGGGCCTTAGAAACCCTATCGCCCAGACGCTCCGGGGCAGGATTCTTTGCCACTTTGTCTAGCTTTTCAGAAACTAGGACCAACATAATGTTCCTGTACCAGTCAACATAGTTTGGGCTCTTAAGCTTGTTGTCGTCAAGAAGCTTTGCAAATGATCTGTTTGCCATTTTCTGATAAAAGAGCAAACATCAGTCCATAACCTAATTTGATTCATGTTCATTACATAGATATGGATTTTAATCTACGATCCATTTCCATTTATTCATCTCTGAGATTTCCCTCCTTTCTCAGTGACGGAGACTACGGGTTGTCTCTGGAAATGTGGGAAATCATATAGGGTGCATGGAACCAACTGTTTCAGCTACATAACCCCACCACCTTTCTGTGAAGGATCATATCCACTCATCATATGAGTTTTCCCTTTGGCCTCTATCAGACAAGGTTCAATGTCGTTTTCAGGTAAACCTTTCTATCCAGTGTGAGCTTGCCCATTATATTCGTTAACACCAAGGTACCGTGAGAGAGTTCCCATTTTCTGGTGAAGCCCCTCCCACATCGGTCTATGACGCCCCTATCAATTTATGAAACACTTAGACAAGCCCAACAGCAAATGGATAACCCATTTTCTGGTGTGTTTCCTCATTACTGAAGGACCCATCATCATGTTAATGATGGAAGGTCTTTAGAGAGTTCATCATATGAATCTCCTTATCACATGCACTCATATTAGCTAGAGGGAACTGTTATTATGCTCTAGTTTGATTTAGGTCAAACCAAAGTGGCTCCCACTGACTTTCATAAAGTCAGATTTTGGTGGGCCTTAATCGGCTAGGGTTTCGCACGTAACCTCTTGATGAGGTGTGGGGCTCACCACTAAGGAAGGTCATCCAATGTCCAAAAGGGACACCATGGCAATGATGTGCATTCAGCCATGGTGTGCGCAAGAGCCACTGTCGATTGAGCATGGGCCAAACACTTATGGCCCATGTACGTCTCACATCTCACATCCATACATCTTATGCAGGGATAAATGGATCCAATCAATTAATCATCTGTAAGGCCCATTGGAAGCCCGTTTTAAATCCATAATATTAACCATTAATATTATCTAGGTAAATGTCCTTTGAAATAGGCTTTTGGCAGTTTTAACTATTTAAAACTGGGCCTTTATAGGTTGGGCCGAATTAAACATTCAATTAAATATCAATCCTCAGGCCCATTAGTGGGAAAATTAGGGCTGACTTTCAGCCTCGATTAAACCCTAGATTTGGTCCAAATAGTTTGAACCAATCTTGGTTCGAATGGATCTAGGGTTTGATCTTTACTTAAATCCTTAATTCAAGAAAATAATATGAAATTAAAGAATTGATAAAACAAAATCGAGAATCAGTCAAATAGGGTAGTTCGCACAATCCATCCTGCAAAACAGAGGTTAGATCACAGGTTGCAGTTTCACAAACTGTAAATCGCATGTAGCGAATATCCCATCTGCGAAATCTCCTTCCATGCGCCACCATCTTCGATCCAAAATTAAATAGAAATAGAAAACCTAATTTCTATTATAATTACATCAGATCGAATGCCTAATACATTGAGTCTAAAAAAAAATTATTTATAGACCAAATGTAATGAATAAATCAAAAAACTGCAAATCTTGTGGGTTCCCTAGGCAAACCAAGAAATCGATCTCCTCTTGTATGAATAAAATTAATTTTAGATTATTCGCCCATTAATTTTTTGGAACAAGTTTCCCAAAACCCATATCTACGCAAATTGGGTAGAACATCTTCTGCCCATTTGCGCAGGTTCAGATCTGAAACAAATTGGTTCAAGATTTGAACCTGGCTCTGATACCACTGAAGGGATGGGATATCCATCACATGGACGCCCAAAAGTTGCGGAATGGACTGGGTGAATTTCAAAAACTTCTCCCATTTTGCAGGGAATCGAATTCCCTTTTTAGAAAAACATATTTTTCAAGGATCAATCTTGAACCATTAACCAAATCAGATCTGAACCAAAAGGAGTAAGAGGGAGAATGTACCTGGTACAGAGAAACGGTATCTCCCAATGGAGGTGTTCACGCCCAAGGAAGGATCCAAAATCTGTTCCCACTGAAGATGGTGCAGTGTAGGTTGGAGTATAATCAACAATGTTCTTCCAAAAGAACTTGACCCTTCACAAGAATCAACAGGATGGCTTGTGAATACAGATCCAATCATTCTTTTCCCCAAAAGATTGGTATCAAGATCAAATCTTGATTACTCATGTAGAGAGTAGGAGATCGAACTACTAGAGGTGGCGACTGCAGGAAGGAGGTGGCAAGAGAGTATTCGCAGGGTGTAGAATTCTCTCTTCTTGTGATTTCAACTCTGAAGACAAGAGTATGTTGGTTGCATGTCAAAAGGTTGCCGCCCCCTCCTCCTTTTATAGACTTAAAGGGATCAGCTCCTAATCCCATTAGGAGTTACTAATCCAAGTCATATTTGGATTAGAAGTCCCTTTAAGTGATAAGGGATAATCCTCATCTTATCTGCAGATCAGATCAGCCATCTCCTAATCTAATTAGGAGGCTTCCAGATCTAAATCTTATTTAGATCTTGGGCTCTCTAAGTGGATAGGGTCTGGGACCAATCCTATCAGCTGATCCATCTCAGAATTTGCCCCTTTTAATTGACTGGTCAAACCAGCCCAATTTGAAATGGGCTTAAGGCCCATTTAAGGTTATGTACTCACTTAGCCTTCCAAACTGCTGCCCAGTTGGGCTTCCTTGTATGGCGTGGAACCCAAACATTGATCTACACATCAGTCACATGGGTTCAGCCCAGCCTTTGTTACAAGGTTTGGCCGAATAAACTGTTATGGACAGTGCACCCCCTGAAACCCATCTTATGGGCTATTTGGGCCCAACACTTACCCTAAGTAGTCCTTGGGCCAAGCCACCTTGTAACACCCAGGGAATGTGGGCAGATGCAAGATTAGCCCATCAGGTATTATCCTCAATGGTCTTACACTTAACCTCTTAGCCCATAATGATCATACACTGCCCGACAAGAGAGGACCTTTCCCTCGGCTACAAGGAATAGTGTTGCACTCTCTGCTTACATGGATCACGAGAATTAAAACCTTTTGCAAATCATTTAGAAACCATAATATATATACTTTTATATCTCATATAAAATATATTTTGCAAAACAAATCTCAACGATTGAAATCGGCTGCCGGTAGTCTTTGTTTCCATCAGTGAGAGTGCATCCCCGATCATTACCTTTGTCCGACAAAGGGCCTGATCCTGTCACTATGATCACCCACTCAGATGAATTCTCAGACTGTCCCATCATACCCAGGTCTTGACCCCCGCTAAGGATCTCAGTAAATGGTACATCAAAGATAGACCAATCCAACACCTAGTGCAGTATCATAATCGAGTCTAGGGGTCGGGTGTAACTTTTCAATTTTGCCCATCAATCTCCAAGGTCCAGGGCAATACTGGAAATCTGGTCCAGTTCATAGATTCAATTAATCCTACATTGTATGTGCCTGGGGTCTCACCCTAGCAGTTGAGACAGGCCACCCCAACCGACTTGGTGGCACCACAGTGTCAGCCTTGTCAGGATAGGTCTCCCCAGACCAACCCATTGGCTATGAACATTCTAAACTAACACGAATCTCATTAAGTGTCCAGTTTAAGGGTATTACACAGAAACATACTAAGGGAACATGAATCAAATATGCACCTTTATTCATTTACAATAAACTCATAAAGTACATCATCTTGATTGAAGCTAAGGGCATACAAAACTGTCTAACATCCTATGTTTTGGGAATCAAAATATGCCGAAATAGTTGAGACTTCTAGGCCTTAAACAAGAAGCTTACATAAATAAGATGTTGAAGAAATTTGGCATGGACTCTTGTTCTTCTAGAGAGTCTCTTTTTGTTAAAGGGGACACTTTAAGTCTTGATCAATGCCCTAAGAATGACCTGGAGCAGCAAAAGATGAAAAACATCCCTTTATGCATTTGTAGTTGGGAGCCTAATGTATGCCATGATTTGCACTAGACCTGACTTGAATTTTATAGTAGGAATGTTGGGGAAATATCAAAGCAATTCAAGATGGAAATATTGGCAAATAGATAAAGAGGTAATGAGATACCTTTAACAAACAAAGCACTACATGCTTGTTTATGGCCAAGTTGAAAATCTAGAGGTGACTAGAAAGCTGACTCTTAGTACAATTGATATCCAAACTCTAGAAGATCTACTTTTTAGTATGTTTTTATGATGGCTGGAGGAGCCAAAAGAAGGCATGCGTGGCTCTATCTACCATGGAGGCAAAATGCATATCTTTTTATGTGGCTACAAAGAATGCCATATGGTTGAGAAACCTTCTAAGAGAATTGCTCATCATTGTCTCTGTATCTAGACCTTTACAATTTTATTGTGATAATTCTGCTGCAATTGCACTTTTAAAGAATGTGCGACATCACTCAAAAACTAAACATATCAGTGTCCAATATCATTTTGTTCCTAAAAATGTGCAAAATGGGTCAATAACTATTTCTTATATTGCTTCAAAAAGCGATCTAACAAATCCTATTACTAAAGGATTTCCAATTAGCATATTGAAACAACACGTTAGTGATATGGGAGTCTGATGTAAATGAATTTATTTAATTAGTGGGAGTTTGTTTTGTTAATTTGTAATTTCATTTGTTATTATGTGCACATTTGATTTGGGCAGCTGATCACTACCATTTGTCCTTTGTCATCCTAATATCTAGATGACATATACCATTATGGTTTGTTGGCCATTTTTGGGATTGTGAGCTCATTCTATTATACCCATTTTATACCTTTTAACTTGGGAAGGGTGATTTTGTAAATATTTTAACATGAAAATGGATTTGCTTGCACTAAATTAGCAAGGAACCTTCATGCTCAAATATTTATTGAAGTCATTAGAACCAAGATTGTTGACTTCCTTGCTTTGGCCTTACGAACATTTTTCACAGAACAACAACGGACCAAGTGGGAGATTGTTAGACTAACCACATTCTCAAATAGGTTGGCCACGTTGTTGCATTCATTGGGCTGTTAGAGAATTGAAACGGAGGACCTTTTGATTACCTCAAGAATATGTATAAATAGAGATAGTCACCACTCGGCCAAGTGCTCATTTTTCAATCTATTTCCCATCTTATTGGAGGCTTGGAGTCGAGTGGAGACTCGTCTACGAATCGGATTCCTGCGGGATCAAGTTTGCTGCTCAGAGAGATGGAAGGTATGTTTTTCTTTGATATTTGAACGTATATTTGTTAAGAATGGTCTTTAGATCCAATTTCCATTGTTTTATCTTCAAAACATCATCACCAGTGTTTCTCATTGAAAGCAAGAGGCATGTGCCACCCTAACATCTGTGAAGATCCAATCAACCAGCATCTGTTGCAACCTTGATTTCCCTTCTGACGTTCGGCAAGAGTCAATCGCCATTCATCCAGGGAACTAGGGAAGAGGTCTTGTTTGGCCGTCACTTGCACCGGAGTCATACTTTGGGGAAGAAGGAACAAGAGAGTGGGGAAAGTTTGTAGGTCAATGGGCAGTACCGATAGCAAGAAGAGAATGCCTTGATTGACATACCATGTGACTTCCATTCCTTGCTGACTCTGATATCCCTCCTGAAAAATACTGGATTTTATCATGAAAATTTTCATTATATTAGACCGACACATGAATACAAGTATTGGTATTGGAAGAGCAATGCCATTGCCAGCCACACCAGCACAACGATCACCAACCACAAGGAATTACTACTTACTAATACAGACCCGTGGCCATTGATTGTTCCTCATGAATTGTGAATGGTGATGGGCCTGATGGCATCACCCCCAGGAATGCGACTTAGGCGGTCCAACCCTTGGAATCGGACCTAAGGCTTGTATCTCCAAACCCGTTCTACTAGAATTGTTCTTGGAAGTTGGAAGGTCTACCATAGAACACAAACAGAAAAGCCAGTTTACTAGGTGTTGAGAGGCACATTGATTCCAATCACCTCCAGGGCTCTCAACAGTGACAGTCTTGATGACATACATGCACGGGGTGGCTGGATGCCATGCTCTCAGTTTTTGCTTATAATACTAAAATAGAATGGTATTCCAGAAAACGATATTTGAAAGGTATTGAAGAGTTTTTGGAATACAGACCACGCAATGTAATTAAAAATCACCAAAGATGCTGATTAACTAGGCAATTCCATCCATCTGGAACTCTGGATCCATTGCAGTATGAGTTAATGGTTAACACAATGACCTTTTGTGTATAACTTACACGGAGGACCCTTTACACAAACGAAAAATGCTGAAAATCTAAGTTAAACCCTATCAGAAATCAACAGACAAGAAAAAAAAAAAAAGAGGGGCTTGAGTGAGGAGGCCTCTGGGACAGGAAATTCAAGTCCACAGGGCAAGATAAAGGGATTATATAGACGAAAGATCCTCGTATACTGATTTAATCCCTGGCCTTTCTGAAATAGAGCGTATACATCTCAAAGCTATGCCTAGGACCTCCTTCATGCCTTTTTCTACTGCTGGAATCCCCAATTCAGGAGTCAGTGCAGCATCAAAGCAATCTGAGCCGTGCCCCTCTGCCACCCTCAGCCGCACCCAATCCGTTAGATCAACACCACCCTCCTCGCCAGAAACCACATCACCAGCACACTTCCCTGTCAGAAGTTCCAATAATATCACCCCAAAAGCATATATATCTGACTTGAAGGAGGGAGTAGGCTTCTTTGCGGCAGCTAATTCTGGTGCTCGATATCCTAATACACCTGCATCTAGGATCTGTTCAACGGTACCTGCCTGGGTCATGAGGCGGTGCAGGCAGTAATCAGCAACACGAGCATTAAGATCAGGCCCATCTAAGAGTATGTTAGTTGCTTTGAGGTTGCCATGAGGTACTGATCTATCAAAATGGAGATAGTTTAGGCCACGTGCAACATCAACTGCAATTTTGAGACGCTGGGTCCAAGTCAGTGGAGGTCCTTTTCTTCCTGGTCGATCTGAAAACAAAGAATTACCAGATTAGAAGGAAATAGAAGTCATTTTCATAGAAGAAAAAAAGAAACATAAACTCATGTGTATAGATAAATACATTGGGTGTAAGCTAGACAAGTTTATTCGCATGCTACTCGGGCTTCGCTAACTAAATACTCGAACCCAGCTGAAAGTAATCAAGTTCAAGTCAAGTAATTGGTTGAGCCAAGTTCAAGATTCACAATACCCAGCTCGAGTGGCTCAAAAACTTAATCAAGTTCATAATAAAATACTATTTTTTAATATGTTTGAATTTATAATATAAATAAACATTTTACTTATTTATAATATAAATAAATAAACTAATAATTCATTTTCATAATATATTATTACTTATAGTATTTATAATATTAATTTATTTATAATCTTTTAATATATACTCAAGTTTCTTAATATACTTTTATTTTTAATATGCCTAACATTAATTTGTTTATAATTTTTAATACTATTTTATTTATAATCGGCTCAAGTCGAATCGAGCTTGAGTAGCTCGCGAGTATCAACTCAAGTCAAGTTTGAGCCAAAAACTCGAAACTCTATGAGCTCGAGTCATGTTTCGAGCTCCAAGTTTTTGAGGCGAGTATCAATTAATTTCCTGATCATAGCATCGTAGGCTTCACCTTCATGAAGCACCACAAAAGGGCAAGGCATATGACCACATAAGCCCCTAGTATTTGCACAAAAGCATTTTTTATGTTTCATCTTATCTCCATGATAGACAAGTTCTATAGGCCACTAGCATTGCTCTATAATTTGTACAAAGGGAGTAAAACATTCAAACAATTTGTTAATACACATGGGAAATATGAAAAAGAACCAGGCACTTACTGACCAAAAAAATACCCACTCTAGTGGTACCAAGCTAGTTTCCATGAATTTTCTTATACAAAAGAACATGCATACCAGAAGAAACCAGAAAACACCAAAAAATATTTTCATTTAACAGGTTACCAAAAAAAAAAGGGAAAAAGGACAATGATCATCCGTCCTTGGGAAAGGAACAGCATTCCTAAGACTTACTTATAGAACAGTTTGGAATGCAAATTCAACTATTAAGTAGATGCACATGTGAACTGTCTCTACAACCACCAAGGTAGTGGACTCAAATTCCTAAGCAGTATGATTCTCCAAATGAACACGCAGTGGGCTTGTTGTCCATCCCAAAGGAATTGATTAGGTTAGCGTGACAGGACAATCCATTGAATTCTTTTGGATAGCCAAACTAACAATCCAAAATGAAAACCTCCATCCTCATGTAATGTTAATTTCAGTGCATGTTTTAGCTACAAATCTCAGAGATAGCTCAATAATTGGATAGTCTAGCTCCAGTGCATTAATAGATGGGAGTCAGATTTCTATTTACATTTTATGTATTTATCATGCCTAGTCAAGGTTTCACACTTGAAGGTGTTTAACAATTAGCTGACTAAGATATCATTCTTGGGTAGGAAAATAATACTCAAACTTTGTAACAAATAATTGAAAAAGAAATTACAAATTATAAAGCAAAATAAATTGGTAAAACAGCAGAAGCAGCCCAATGAACAGTCATTTCAGGAAATCCAGTTCATTACTAGGAAAATGAAAGAAAGAAAAGGGAAAAACAACAGAGAATAACAACACATGATCTAGCATTCATAGGAAAAGAACGAGAAGAAAGAATAAGATAGGAGTGGCCATCGAGTAGGTATGCAGTTAGGTATCTGAACTAAACAAGCCAAAGAGACTGATACGAAAAGGATAACCTTAAAAATTCAATCAATCAGCTATTTCTAGACAACCATATAAATAATTGACAAAATTAAACTAATCAGATTCAACTGATCACTTCAAGGTTTGATCCGTCCACAGGGTGCAAATCTGGTATGTCAGTACAAATGAACAAGAATAGAAGAATTCTGATAACAATTCAACTATGACCAACATAAGGATAAATGCACAATAGTAGAGAGGGGCAATACCATAGAGAAAGCTTGCAAGGCTTCCAGGTGAGATATAGTCTGAGAGAATGAGCTTCTCATGCTGAGTGGGCCCCCAATAGTATCCCCGCAAGCCAACTACATTCGGGTGCCTGATATTTGCAAACTTCTTAGCCTCCTTCGCAAACTCCTTTCTCTGTTTTGCCACCCCTTCTCTCAACCACTTCACAGTCAAGAACAACCCATTATCCAGAGTTGCTCTATAAGAAGTCCCATGGCTACTCCTCCCCAATACTTCAGCAGGAGCCCTTGACAATTCCTCTGGTGTCAGGGTTAGAGAATCATCCAGAAAATACAGCTCACCAGCCAATCGGTCTGGTGACCTCACATCAAGCCTTGCCAAGTTTTCTGCAGTGAATGAATCACCAGAATCTGGTGACCATGAGAAATGGCTGTGCTTTGATGGGGAGAAACCAGTAACTGCAGCCATTTTCTCATCTGGGCTTACTATCTCAGATGAAGATCCCTTTCGTGAGGCTATAAGATCATCAGCTGAAACAACCAAAGCACCACCACTGTCCCTTCCATGAAACCCAGAAGGATTTGATGGTACCCTTCTACTAAGATTTTTGCTTGTGATATTTTCAGGTGGAGGCCTCCTTGATATCCGTATGTAGTGTATAAAGATGGCTAACAGGACCAGAATGACCGCAGCAACCACACATGTTATTATCACTACCAGTTTGATCACGGTTTTTATTGGTTTTCTAGTGGGCTTTCGAGATGGAAAATTGCTAGATCCTGGTGAAGCTGCAGGAAGTTTTAATCCAGGATTTCCAGGATGGAAAGAAGAATCTGGAAACTTCCTCAGGTTCATTGGAACAACTCCAGATAAATCATTGTATGATACATTGAAGCTCTGAAGGGTGTTAGGTAAGTTATCTGGCAAGGGACCTGAAAAGTGATTTTGGGATATATCTAGTGAAATTAAAGAACTAATCTCAGATACAGAAGATGGTATAGAACCAGAGAAATTGTTCCCTGCAAGGCGAAGCACTTGAAGTCCAGTCAAAGACCCAAAACTATCAGGAAAATAGCCTTCAAATTGGTTGTGAGAAAGATCAAGAACTTGAAGGCTGGGTTTGTTTGAAGGAGAGGCAAACTTAATGCTTCCAGTGAGCCTATTGTTTTCTAGATGAAGTTCTTGCAATGTGGGCAAAGTTAACAGCTCAGTCAGAAGGGGGCCATTGAATTGGTTGGAACTGAGATCGAGGACTACAAGTTTAGGATACTGTGCCAGAACTGTTGGGAGAGAACTGCTCAGAAAATTGTACGAGAGATTGAGATAATTTAGGCGTAAAAATTGTGAGGTTACATCAGGAATTGAACCCGTCAGCTGGTTCTGGCTGAGATCAAGAAACTCAATATTATTCCCCCATTTCACCATTTTGGATAAATCTCCTGTGAACTGGTTTTTTGATAGATCTAATACAATGATGCTCCCAGTCAGCAATGGAAGTTCACCAGAAATTTCATTTGATGAGAGATTAAGGATGGTCAAAGTTGTCGATGTGATCATGCTAATTGGCCCTGAAAGATGAACAAGAACAGTGTAATATAAAACTGCAAGACTAGTTGCAAGGAACCGGTTCAAATGAAAAGAAAATGCAATTTGCCTGTTAAGAAATGGCATCAAATTTGCCTAAGTAATAAACATAATGGTATACCTATACGCAACATTGGAGGAAGAAATCTTCATCTTCATACACAAAATCATTTTATGTATAAAATAAAAAAAAAAGTGCATGATGCAGGAGGGAAGAGAATGTCATTAACATCAAAATATTTTTATAAAACATCAGTTATTTCAGAAGTACCTGACAGATTGTTAGAACTCAAATCCAGTTCTGTTAGAACCAAAGAATCTCCTTTTAGAAGTACATTAGGTACAAACCCTGAAAACCTGTTGTTTCCAAGCCTCAGAACTTCAAGCTCATATGCGAAATTAAATTCAGGCAATTCTCCTGACAGTTGATTGTAGCTGAGATCCAATACTTGCACGCTTCCGAACATGGAAAACTCGCCATCATTGACCAGTGACCCAGTCAGGTGGTTGTTGCTTAGATTCAAATGCTTGATAGTTTCAGAAATAAGAGGAAGAAATTTCTGCTTCTGTGAATTTGCGCTCCCTAGCAAATTTCCACTAAGATCAACATGAATAGCATTTGTAGAAAGCAAGAACTTCTCGTCCAGATGGCCATCAAATTTATTCCCATGCAAATCAAGGACCTCGAGATTCGGTATCTGCTCAAGACCAGACGGGATCTTCTTGGTAAACCCATTACGTGAGAGATTAAGAGATACCAACTTTTTCAACTTGGTCAGTGATGAAGGCAATGGCCCACAAAAGGAGTTCCGACTCAAATCCAGAGACTGGATAGAACTGACACCACCAATTGAATCTGGTATCGATCCAGAGAAATTGTTTCCAGCTAACGACAGGTTACGTAATCCCTGTAACCTGCCTATTTCAGGAGGTAAAGTAGAGGAGAACAGATTGTTCGACATATCCAGATAAAGAAGGCTCCTGAAGTCGGCTATATTGCTGGGGATTGTGCCTGACATGGAATTGTTCGCCATGGAAAGTTTCACTAACATCGTTAGGTTGGCAAATACGCTCAAGTCAGCAATGGCAGAGAGACTCAGATTATCAAGAATAACCCCAGCAACCTTGTCACCATTGCAGACAATTCCATTCCAGGAAGAAGGGCAGCCATTGAAGTCGATAGACTCCTCATTCCAAGACTGGAGGATGTAACCAGTTGGGTCATGCGTGATTCCCTTCTTGAACTCGAGAAGTGCCAGAATATCCTGCGAAGGAAGCTGCCCCATAGCGGAGATGAAAAAGAGGGATACTGTTAAAAGCCAAAGGAGCCTCATCATTAGCTCTAACAATGACTTCCTTAAAGCAACCTGCGGCTCAATGCGGTGTAAATAATGGAGATTCCGAGCCCTGAACCCCCCAAGTAGCGAAAACCCGATTCAGCTCCAGAGGATCCACAGAAAAGCACAGGTAGAAAAGGACTGGTTTTTCTTTACAAATACAACTAAGAACTAAGCATAAGTAGCCATTGCTGAACCCCAAACTTCGAACCTTGTCACTCACCAGTGGTCGTACCTGATCATGGACGAACCTCGAAGCCCCAAGACATGAGGATACTGCAAACAGAGACCAGAACTCGAAACGCCCGGTTCTTTAGGCAGCGAGACCAGCAGCAACAAGCGACTCTCGGGAGTTGAAAATACCCGTAACTTACTTCCAGCTCTTCAGACACAGAAAGGACCTTTAAAGTTTTAAATGCTATCAAACTCAACGACCTGAACTGGGGAAAAAATGGGGAGTCGTTGTAAGAGATCCAACCATGAAATATTCAGCATTCTCTCCTCTGAAGCATTTACCGCCATTTTCTGTACAATGTAGCTATACGGGCTTCTCGAACCCTAAATGATGGAAAACCCACAAGACAGAAGAGCCAGTTCTGCTCATAGATTGAAGTCTTTTAACCAATGAAAACCCATTTCTTACACAGATTCAAAAGATGGTTAGACGTTGAAAGCAACAGATTTACCGATCATTAACAGCACTCCTCTCTTCCCATTTCTTTTTGTGGGATACACAGATCACAGAGCATTACTGCATTAGAGGACAAGAAATTACAAGGAGGAAGCGGCAGATGATTGAAAAAAGAGAATCTTCAAATCTCCAAATCTTTCACTCCTACATCTACTGTATTAAATGCCAAGCGGGCCCAACAAAACTCTCGGCAGTGGAAACCCTAGCTTCAACACAAGCTTTCCCTCCTAATGCAGCCCAGAGAGCCCTAATTCTCCTTTAAGCAAAAAAGATTAAACAACTTTTTGTCTGCTCTTCCAACTCCCCCGACCTCCCTCCCTGGTTGCAGATTCGGCAATTAAAATAAGGGACAAAAAAGGACCAAATTATTCCGCCAAAGAAACATGTGAGCCCTGGTATTAGCAAAAACCCTGGAATAACCCTAATACCGGATCCACCCGAGCGGCATCGACCATCGATGCTCTGCAACTCGCATGAAATAGCGGGAAAATTGAGTTTTTCTGGGTTCGGGTTTCGCAGTAAATGAAACTTTACCCGCCAAAAAGCAGCACCTTCCCTCGAGGACGCGAACGCTTTATGAAATCCAGCTAAAATGCGCTTTCGGAAGTAACGCCCCCTTCCTCCTTCGGTGGGGCCAACAGTGGGGCGCGTTGTGCTGAGTGCCACCGTGTTGTGGGCCCCGCCATCCTTTGACCGGTTTCAACGTAAGCGTAGGTTAGCCATGTCGCGACGACCGACGAGGCTGCAAGTGGATAACAATCGCTCAGGATCTCTCAGCTCAGGTGCTGGTGCGGGACGATGGATGCCCTCTGCTGGACCCCACCACCAGTGGCAAGAGCACAGTGCGTTAGGGTACTTTGGTGAATGAAATATTCCTGTTGCCTTGCCTTTCCGGAATTTATCAGCAAAAATGCCCTTGGAGCTCGAATCTTTTAATCCAGACCGAGGCTAAATGACTCATATGCCCTTGTTTAACTGGATGGTTAAGAGATTAGAAGCCCATCAGTGTGAAACGGTAGGATTGGAATCCCCTCTCTATCTCATCCTAATAAATAAAGATGAATGCTTCATTCCAATCAAAGGATGGGAAAAAAGGGGAAACTTTATATGGTCCTAGCACTGCTAATTATAACAATTAATGATAGTAACGCATAGGTAGGAACCGCCCATACTAAATGGCTCTATTTATTGGCACATAAAAAAGGTGGAAAATGACTTGGGGAGAGTTGGAGAATAAATATTTATGTTAGAGAATGCATTGTCTTGAGGGAAAGTATTTACTTTCTAATTCTTTATATATGGCATTTTAATTAAAGGCCATGTCCAAAGAAGGAATTTTAATCTTACGCATAAGGATTTTACTTAGTATACACCCCTTTCCCATGGTTGGAGGTGCCAATTTACTTTACATACTAGTATACTACCTCGTGGCACTGCCGGTTTGATAACGGCTGAAGTTATTTAATTTGTAAGAATAATTAAATAAAATAAGGGTCCATTTGGTTTTGAATTGAAATCCCAACCGTTTGATTGGATGGAATTGGAATCTCATTCCATTCATGATGGAATGATACTCTCACATTTGACGCCTCTCCTTACCTGAAAATAAGAATCCATTCTAATTCTGATTTCAATTATGAACCAAACAAATCATAAAACTTTCAAGGATATCATGATCTACCCAACTTCAGTTTCAACTATTAACGAGCCTACTACCTCCAAATCTTATTCACTAAAAGATAAAAGTGATAAAATTTTCAATTCAGCATCTTTGGCTATTGTGAAACAACCATGGCTAAAATTGAAAAGCTTATCACTTCTTTTTCTTTTGAACAAGTTTTTGGTCAATTTTTAGTGAAAAAGTTTTTAAGGAGTTTGTGGGCTATTTAATGGATGGAGATGTAATTAGGTAGAATTCCGTACCTTTTGAATATTGTATTATTTAATTATTTTATCTACTAAAAGACAAAGCAACAAGCTATTCACTTTACCAACTTCAGCCATTATAAAATGACCTCCTAGGACTGATGGCATGTTTAGAAGGACTGAAGCACTAGTTGAGCTAGTTTCACTAAACTACTCTAGAGAAGTCACCAATAGAAGCTTAAGCAAAAAATCATGTTTTTGGCTTTTAGACAATCATTTTGGCCTCTTTTGGTTTTTCACCAAACATGGGGTAAGGCTGCCCATCTCACAAAGCAAAAACTTAGGTTATGGAATGGGCTAACTCCCTCCCCCCCCCAAAAAAAAAAATGTCGTGTACCCCATTAATCTCATGGAATAAAAAAAGTAAAGCAAATAAAAAAAAAAAAAAGAAACCATTGCCAACACCCAATTTTTGCTCAGTACCATCATCCAACATCTTTATACCCTTTTTTAAGACCCCAAAGCTTGAAAACTTAACCAAATCAACCTGACACATGTTGAACCCAAAATTCCCTCTTTTAGGTACAATCTGCATGTCAAATATTCAACTAAATTATACCAATAAACCTAACATTTGATTAACAAGAACATTGAAATCAACATAGGCTTTAGTACCCGATCAATCACAACCCCTAGAGTTAGGAAACTAAATCTTAGTTGCACATTGGATTTTATGAACAAAACTCCAAATATCCACTATTCATCATACCAATTTTCTTTTCGATGGTCTTAATTTATGTAGGTTTGAACCTCAACTTCACAAAATCATAGAACCCTTATATTCTTTAATGATAGAACAAGCTTTCTAAAACTTTCATCAGTTGCTAGAGGTTGGTGCTCACATCAAATGGAGAGTTAAAAATGAAAAGATCCACCTAGGTTTTTTCCACCATCAAGCATATATAAATCTACTAGACAAGATCAAAGAACACCATGTAATTGCTATTGTACATTGACCTTCTTCATCAATTCAAAAACATCAAACTCTAATTGATCCTTTCAAAAGAATAATAAGGAGATGATTCACTCCACTCCCTCCATAGTCTTAGTTGCTTCCTCTACTAATCAAGAATGGATGTTTAACACCTTTGTTGCCAAAACCAATTCCTAATTTTTATCAAAGAGCTTAAAGTTAAATAAGTATTGCACATGTCACCAAAGACCGAGGCACTTAATAAACGATGACACAATTCTTAAAGTCAACATCCAAGATCTCATCAACAATGAACACTATCCATTAAAGCAACACCTAAATATATAATCAAAATTGTAATATTTTCAAGAACTATGACCGGTCTAATCCCTTGTGAAGGGTATGTAGGCAACTAGGATAGTGGTGCTTGGGTGCGAATTAGATAATAAAACAAAAATAAAACACTACAAATCGATCAAGAAAATCCATTGTTAAGACTCTTAAATAAACTTTTTTAATCTCCTCTCCTAAAACCTTAAGCTTTCTATAAAACCCCTTATAGGTTCCAATCCATATAGTCTACGCATTGCTTGCATCATCTTTGCATTACATGCACACATATTGTACACCACTTTATAAAACTTCACTAACATTCATTCCATGCATATTTTCATGTTCTCTAAAGTCTTATGCTCCTTACAAAAAAGGTAACCACATTAATTAAAGACCAACTTAGAATCCACCAAGAGATCAAAGAACTTCAAGAAGTAGTAAGCGTGTTACCCTTCAATGTTGATTGGCTAATCCCTCGTATATGAGCAACACCTCCAATCTTCACACTTCTCTTTTTCTCAAGGTTTATGCCACGTACTCAACCATCCAAGAAAGAAATAGAGAAGTTCACTCTATTACCTTGTTCACCTTCCTAGATTTTTGCCCATCTTGGTCAAGAAAGAATACTGTCATTTGCTGTCCTAGAAACCTCCAAGGGATTCAAAGATAAGGGTGTCAACAATATTTGAAAATTTGATTTTGAATTTGACTTTCAATATAATTGAACTCAGATAATTTTAATATCATAAGAAGTCGAATTCGGATATGACCTGATTTGATGTGATAAATTTCCGATTTTGATCAATTATTTAATTCTTATATATAATATATAAAATATTTAAATGTTTTATATAATTTAGTTATACAATAATTAAATTGTATAAATAATTTATATATTTATATACTTTATATAAATAAAATATTTATTTACATATTTATTAATTACCTAAAATAATTAATTGGTCAAATTCAAAATGAATCGAATATTCAAATGTTTAATCAAATTCAAATTCAAATATTAATTTTCAATATCCATTGGAAATTTAATTGAATTTTCATATCAAATATTCTAATAAAATTTGAATTTGGATATTGCTTGATTCGATTCAAATTCAATTTGTTTAAACCCTTATCCAAAGAAGTTCAATTATAAAGCTTATTATGTTTACCATCAAGGTCAATTTAAGGATGTCTAGTACTTCACATTGTGTTTACCATCAAGGCCCTAAAGGGGCCTGCTATAGGAACTATAATATTTTAAGGTGCTCACCAATAAAGTTCAACTAGGTGCATTAGGTACCACTACGATACCAAAGTTCAACTAGGTACCTAAGGTGCATTGAGTGCTAGGTGTGTTGGGTACGTATGGTATGTTAAGTGCTAGGTGTGTTAGGTACCTAAGGTGCACTAAGTACTAGGTACCTATGGTGCATTGAGTGCTAGGTGTGCTAAGTGCCAAGTGTGTTGGGTACCTAAGATGAGGTGAGTGCTAGGTGCATTGGGTACTTCAGGTGAGTTGACTATTAGTGTTGGAACAGAAATATGATGTACTCGAATTTTTTGGGTCTCTAAACATGGTAATAAGGTTTGATCGGTCATATAAAGTTTGGATAATGAAGATCTATGGTTGATAAACTCTAATAAATGAGATTTGTTGAAATAAAATTATGACTTGATAGTGGATCAAATGAGGGAATATTGGAATGAAATTTAGTGGGTAGGCATTTTTTAAATGCCCTAAATCTGATGAAAGAGACAGATCTTTGATTAGAGGTGTGGATTGAAAGTTTTTTTTTTTTTTATATTATAGCTTTAGCTTATGTTTCATCAACTAGTGAGAAGGCTTGAAACAAAACCTTACTTATTTAATGGTAAAATGGAGGATCCAACTTGTCACACAAAAGCAATTATAAAACCTCCACCATCAAGTTGATAACCTCTTCTCCTTACTGGCTAGCAATTGTGAAGCACCTCAATAAGAAGCCAAGGACCCTGAACATCCGACTGACCAGTCCGATTACGTTAGTATCCATGCAAAATGGCCACCTAGGAACAATTCTTCTTGGATTGAAGGAAATCGGGCACATTAGTCGAACAACTAGTACAATGATTGCAATGACAATAGGACAATTTTTGGGATCCACCAAATAGGGATTGACAAACATGAACCCCCTCTGGTGAACTCTAGACCCAAGCCCAATTTAGTGGTGGATGATCATGACTAGTTCCCAAAACTGACTCGGCAACCAAACATCAACGTAGAGCTTAAGGACATGAAAGCATGGCTTTTAACAATCAAAGGAGGTAAACCGTCTTGGTGCAACTTCAAGACAATCTCAAACAACTTTAAGATGTTGAGCATATAGGCCTATGATGACACAAGAGATCCTAAGAACCACTTGGGAAACTTTAGATCCCTCATGCTTCTCCAATACAACAAGAAATGTCCATAAATGTAGCTCGGTAATGGTTCTCCATATTATCATCTGAGTCTATTGGGTCGTTGGGCCACTTCACTAACATGTTCATGTACCACTTCATTAACAACAAGAAGTATAAAAAGATCTACATCACTAATGGTGGTTTAACAAAAGTGAGACAAGCCACTATGTGATTACATCAAAAGGTTGAATGCCAAGGTCATAAAGGTGAGGAACCTCAACCCCTCATTAACCTTATGTGTTTTGATGATAGAAAACTCTTTGAGAGTACTATTGGTGTACTAAGTATGCAACTCAAAAATGCCTATCCACTAAATTTCATCACAAGATCTCATTTTACCCACTATTAGTCTAAGATTCTATTTTAACAAGTTCATTGATTAGAGTTTATTATCCATAGATCTCCATCATCCAAGCCTCATTTGATAATCAGACCTCGCTACCATGTTAAAAAATTAGTACATCAAATTTCATAACCTAATTCCTCCATTTGACCATTAAACAAGAAAGAATCCATTTCAATGCACTAAATGAAATTGCCTTATGATCAGACCCAATATGAAATCTCAAGAGGGTGTAGACTAATGTCAAACCTTTACTTGAGCCCCCAAACTACGTAGACCAATAAAACTAATCCAAGTAGACTTAGAAAAACCCAAAAATCTAAAGGTACCCACACTTAAATCTTGGAAAAGATAGAATGACATTTATGGTTGACTTAAGTTTATGTTTTATGCCATTGGGAGCCCCAAATTCAAACCATAAATGTTAAACCTACCCTGACCTCCCATTGGATGTACAAAGCCCCTTAAAATCAACCCAAATTTAGGAGAAATGTTACATCTTTAAGGAAAGTTGATGGAAACTCCCTCCATTTGAAAATCTTTTACTGTTTTCATGAAAACACTCTCTTAAAACCCAAGCCTTAACGATTGGGTGAGTTTCAAATGTGATTTTTGCTTTTTTTCTCTATAAATAGAGAAAAAGAGGAGAGAGATAAGTTGGAATCATTTCCATCATTAAAGGGACCTCATTTTTATTCCTCACAAGAAACTCTTAAGCCTTGAACCCTTGAACTTCCAATCCACCCCAAGAGGCTCTCTTCCATTTTAGAGACACTCTCCAACCTTGATTGATAGTCAAATAACTTAAATCCATATTCCTTCTTTTTTTTTTGTTTTTTTCTGAGAAAATTGATTGAAAGCATCTTGAAGGTTCAAATTCTTTATCAAATGCTATATTTGTCCTATACTAGCTACTGGATATCAACAATCAAGGCTACATCCAAGAAGTAAGTTTCTCAATATGTTTTTTTCCTATTTTTGTACTTTGTTTTAGCTTGTTTTGTATTTCATTTAAACTTGAAGAATGAGATAAAAGGCAAGGGATTTAGGGAAACTAGTACCCAACTCCTCATAACATCATCTTAGAACAAGTCTAAAGGAAGCTTGGACTCTTCTCCTAAGGCTTTGGTGTTTTTACCCCATTTTTTTAATAAAACTAATCCTTAGAAAATTATGCTTAAACAACTCTCATATTGGACTGTTATAAATAGCTTGGAAGAGGGGTTCCTAACACCTTCCCTTTCCCAATCCATTTGAATCCAAGATTTTTTGGTTGAGTTCTTTTCTCATGGTAAAATAAAATTACTATAAAGAAAGTAAAATCAAATTTTGAAGTTGAAATAAGGCCCATTTTCTCTAAGAAAACATGTGACAACTCCTATTTGGATGACTATGAGCTTCCAAGAGCTCACAACAAGTAGGACTATATGTTCTACATAGGCATTTCAAGCACCATAAGTTATGCATAGGCATTTCAAGCACCTGAAATCTTACTAGTTGTAAGGCTTTGTTGGTGCTTAGAAGTCTAGTTGGATTAGTTAGTGGAAATGCTTAGGGGGTGTTTGAGATAGAGGATGTGGGTAGGGGTTTTTTCCAAACCTCTATAAAATTTGTGTGCCTCCTCTTTATGCTTTTCTTGTTTTATCATTCTTCACTTCTCAAGTTTATGTAGTTATTGTGCTACTAACATTTACCAACTCTTTTATTAAGTAATTAAACTTGAATATCTATTTATCTTATAGTTATTGCACATCATTGGCTTTTTGTTTTTTTAACTACAAGATACAAATATCTTGGTACAATTACTAAGTCACTAAATCTACTAGCCCTATTAACTGTATTAACACCTTTGATTAGTAGCTTGGATGCTTTATTGATTACTAACTTTCACTAACTACTAACTATTAACATTTAACTACTTTAACTTGTTTAGCATCTTCTACATTAATTATTCTACCAATGTTTAGTTGTTATTTATCTTCTAGCAGTTTCTTGTCTTTATTGTTATATTTCCATTTAACTGCTAACCTCTACATCTGTTATGATTATACTATTTTGTTTTGAAGCTATAAATACTTATTCAACAGAAAGTTGTTTCTATAAGTAATTACTTGAACAAGTACTGAATATTTTGACTAAGCCTTCATTTTGCTATAATTTATCTTGAATCTTAAAGAAGGTTTAGCTTTAGATTTGAGGGAAGGTATTTAAGCTTGAAGTATTCAAAGTTTTAATATATACCTAATTCACCCCCTCTTGGGTAAGGCCATCAATCCAAACATCTCTTATAGTGGCCACCCTCACTAATAGCATTGGAAACAAATAATTCAACTTTTTTTTAGCAAAGTAGCCACCTAAAGATATGGCCAGCTTCTTTCACTGAGCTGAGAAGTACATTAACGTTGAGGAGACACAAGGACACTTCCAAACAATAGAGGAAAAGAGATAAGACCAAAGGAAGAGAGACTAGGAAAGAGATGACCACAAAGGTAGAGATAGGGAAGGTTGTAGAAAGAGCTCATCTTGAGCCAACAACCTTAGCTGAACTCCGAAGGCCCCAAGTTACAACCATTTCACCTCATGAATACTTCTTGCTCAAAGTTCATGACAAGAACTTCAGGTGGCCTGACAAGCTCAAATTTAATTTGGAAGATTTGGACAAGTAATGCAAATTCCACTAAGGTTGCAGACACGATACTAAGGGTTATCAAGAATTCAAGGATTAGATTGAATACCTTATTCGACGAGGACAATAATAGAGAATGGAGACCCTATCCAGACAACAAGCCAATTGTGGTAATAATAGCTATCATTTCTAGATCGTGACAAGCCTCAATTGATAAAATACCCCATCGCAACTGATCCACTAGTTTGAAAATACCTCTTATACCTTGGATTCTTCTTTAGGAAAGACAATGGAGCCCCAAACTCCCAAAGAACTAATTGAGTTAGGCTCAATAAGGAACAACAACTAAGCAATGAAGTTGCTGAATTGAACTTTGTTGATTCACTAGTTGTACCATTGAACCAATGCCCATTTAGTATAAACCCACCTAGAACATAAATGGTTGGACTATGTAAGCTTTGAGAAACTCGTAGTTGGCTTAAACAAAAGGAGTCACCATCCATTTTTTAGAGGAAATAGGCCATCATTTTAACTTTGAAAATTTATTTTATCATTGAAATAGTAACTACATTCTCCACTTGGAAAGCTACTTAATCAAGAGATTTTGGATTCCAACAAATTAGGAGAGGAAAGGTGTTAGGTACCCTTCTCTCCAAGTTGTTGTAATAATTCAATACAATAGTTCTTTAGGTTTGATTTATAGCAAAAAACCAATAAAAATGATTGTTAAAAATTCATGAAATCTGGTGAAAATGCTCCTAGTATCTCCTGAAACTAATTTGAGGTGATGTTATCGGTTCTTAGGCACTAATTTCCCTAACACCCTCTCTTCTCTACCTCTTTATCTTAGTCTGGAAGAAGCCTTCATGATTTTAGGACTTTAAATAACCCAAAAATTGCAAACTCTAGCTAAAGGATGGAGTGAGAGTCTTACCTCTCATATGTAGCCTCTCAATTTATGGTTGATTTTCATGTGTTGCAAGTTTAATGAGGTTTTTGGGTGTATCTATTATTGTAGTATCGTATTTGGGGCTGTTAGTGGTATAAAATATTGTAAATTTGACACATTAATAACACCTATTTTATCTTTTTTTGTTTTTAATTAAGGGTATTTTTGGCTTTTGGGATTTTTTTAAGTCTATTAGGCTTAATTTTATTGGCCCATGTGTTTGAACAGGTAAATTATGAGCTTGACCTCAGCCATCATCCTTAAATTAGGATAGTTGAAGGATTTAATCTAGTGTATCAAAATGGAATCTTTCTAGTTCAACAGTCAAACGTGTGAATTAGGTCGTGAAATTTGATGTGTTGTGGTTTTTTATGTCTTTGAATATAGTGGTGAGGTCTGATTGCTCAATAAGGCTGGGATAATGAAGATCAATGAGATTTGTTGAAATGAAAACTCTGCTTGATAGTGAGTCAAATGAGGAAATTTTGAAATGGTATTTGGTTGGTGGACTTTTTAGATATTCTGAAAGATTTGGTTGGGATACAGGTTTTAGCTTATTGCTAGTTGTCCAATTAATGAGGAATCTCACTTTTTTAACGGTTAAATAGAGGAGTTTAGTTGTGAATTTTGACATATTGGGTTTCTTCTTAATTTTTGAACACATTGATGGGATCTGATTGGTCAAATAAGGCTTGGATGGGCACATGAAAAAAATAATTGTACCGGGATGTATTAGACTGTTTCAGGCCCATATCGGCCATACCAAGCTGAAATAGCTCTTGATATGGATCCGTATCGGTGTACAAAAAGAAATAGAAAGACTCATTTCTATACATTCTATGTATTAGATCTTGTTGGAATGATACGTATCAACTGATACGGCCTAATACATTGTGAAATTTTGAACCCTGGATTCAAGGTTTGAATATTGTGTCAATCGGAACCGTTAGAGAGGAGGTTGGTGTGATGAACGGTTGATGTTTATGGTTTAGTCATGAAGTACAATGTGCAACTAAGCTTTAGTTTCCTAAGTCTAGGGATCATGTCTAATTGGATGTTCGATGTTGATATCAAAGTTTTTGTTTGTCACGTGGATTGTGTCAAATGAGGGAATTTAGAGTTTTGATAAGTCTGAGGTTGATTTGGTTATGTTTTCACATTTTGGGGTATAAAAGGAAGGTACAAAGAGGTAGGGTGAAAGGACCGAACAAAAATTGGGTGTTAATAGACGATCAAACTGAGGAATTAAACAATTGAACTCTTAGAAAAAGGACTTGGATGAGCCATCTTATGGAACAATAGGGTTGTCATTCCTAATTGTGCCAACTGTGCTATTGTACTAACATCCCATGACTTAACCACCACTAGAAACACTAGTCACCCATAAAGTACTGGGTGTTTCAATCGAGGGATTGAATGATTGAATGATTGAATTTGATTAGGCCACATTATCCTAACATTCACTAGCCTCAACTAGACCACCTAGACCACCACTCTATCCCAATTTGCATGAAGGCCTTAAACTAGTCACCTTGATTACTGGTTTGAAAATGAGATTCATTAAGGCATAACAACTCATGGTTAAAAAATGGGGTTTTCGATTCAAAATATATATAAGACCTTGAAACCTGAAGAATACATCCATTTACTCAAAAAAATAAGCAAAAGTTCTAAGGATACACATGCCCAAAGCATATAATATTAACATAATAAAGAAAAGAAGAAACATTAAGGCTCTTCAATACTAGGGTCATGGTCTCATCTCCCATCTACTTAGTCTACTACTCCTCTAGCATGCCTCCTTCTCCCGCGATAACATATTCTTCTAAGGTGACCTCTGGATCAATGAAGTTGAGGTCCTAGTTGATAAATCACTAAGTGATCTCATATGCGTTCATATATTTCCAGTGCTCAGTAGATTCCTTGTACTTAGCCATGGCTTGAACTCGATCTTGCTCCCTCCGAGCAAGTGCAACAATAGCCTTTTCCCTATCAGCTTGAGCCTCTCATTGGCCAACATAAGCTTTTGATCAACCTATTGTATCTCATCCTTTAGCTTTTCCACCATGTCCTAGACTTTAGCCTTCCCTGATCACTGAGGAGTGTTGTTGAGACATAAGGATGAGTCAGTTATGGCATTGACAACACAAACTCCCTATAGAGAACAAACAAGTTAGGATCACCAAAAGATCAAGTAAAGATAAAGATAGACAATCGAGTTACAAATCTCCATGATCTGACTAAAGGTGTGACTCTAAAGGACTTAACTCGATCCATTGGGAGGAAGACCCCCTGAGCAAGTGCTTCGACAACCTGAGCTTCCCAAACACTATTGCTCACCATCATTGACCACTTTGTTGTATATAACTAGTGATCCTACACTAGTGCCCACGGGTCATGGACACAATAAGATTCCCATAGCTCTTTAAAATAGCCATAACATGGCTCGAGCTTGACCTCCACTCCATACAAACATGACTACTTTCTTCAACTGAGTTGACCTCTCACTAAACGAGCATCAAGATGACCACCTTGGTCTTGAAAGTACAAGACACTATTGCTCACAATCCTTGACCACTTTGGTGTGTATGACTAGTGATCCTACATTAGTGCCCACGGGTCGTGGACACAATAAGATTTCCATAGCTCTTTGAAATAACCATAACATGGCTCGAGCTTGACCTCCACTCCAAACAAACATGACTACTTTGTTCAATTGAGTTGATCTCTCACTAAATGAGCATCAAGATGACCACATTAGTCTTGAAAGTAGGGAGCAAACGATGTGAACTATTCACATGGTCTAATCCCAAGCTTACATGTATCCTTGAATGGAACACTCAAGAAGCTCAACGGTGACCTAGAGTATCCCAACCAACCAATTCGATTAATTGCTTCATCTAGACACTTCTAGCATGCTTAGATCCTAATAAAGACAATGCTAGACAACGCCATGAAGTTCAAAACAAGCCCAACAACTATCTCCTAATAGGATTACTACTCCTCGGTGACTACGACAACTCCTCTATAAATAGGTAAGGCACCCACAACAAAAGGTATACGCAATATTAATTCCCTCCTTGTTCTCAACCTATCCCTAACTCCCCTTGCTAATCATCCTTCTTAACTCAACTTAACAACCTCTTGATCACACACTAATGTAAACATCAGAGTGTTCTTCCTTGGGGCCCTCCCTATCTCTTGTTGGTGCCTCTGAAAGCAACTCAGTTCACACAATCACTTCAACTTGTTTGGTTCCTAGCTCTTCTATATCCTATTTATATGTTGCCCATTTTTGGATTGCAACAATATGTTAGGTTTCTCATAGTTTAAAGTTTTAACATATGGATAAACAAGATTTAGAACATTCCTTAGAATTTGTAATTTTTAGAGATACATATAAGCTTAGATGTTTGAGTTAAAAGTTGTTAATCCAAAAACCAAGAAATTTCAAAAGAAGGTTTAAATCAGGGGTTTAGATCTCTTACCCACCAATTATTCTCACATCCCTACTTACTTGACACTATAGGTGTACTCATTGGAGATATCTTCCTGGTCATTTACAAGAAGGTGATCCCAATACATGGTGATAGTGTCTTATGGGTAGGGATGTGGAAAGAACTTAAGGGTAGGAAATTTGGAGTGGCAAATTAGAGACAAAGTTCAGTGACTTGTGCCTAGGGGTACGGGTGTTAGACAATGTATGCCCTTAGTTCCAATCAGATTGATGTACAAATACATTTACTATAAATGAATAAAAGTATATTGTATTATTATTTCATGCCGATATTGGTATGCTTCTTTGTAGTTAACCCTTAAATTGGACATATATGAGATTCGTGCTAGTTTAAAATGTTCTTAGCCATTGAATAGACTTGGAGAGTTTATCTTGCTAAAGTTGACACTGGTGTGCTACCAAAGAAGTTGGGGCAACTTGTCTTAGCTGCTAGGGTTAGACCTAAAGCACATGTAGCGTGTGTTTGGATGAAACATTAAACTTGGACCATTTTTCATTTATGCCCTAGTCCTTGGAGATTGATTGATGGACAAAATTGGAATGTTACACATAACCCCTAGACTTGATTATGATATTGTACTAGGCGTTGGATTGAGTTGTCTTCAATTTGCCAAATTGTGAGATCCATCAAGGGTCAAAACCTGGGTATGTTGGGGTAGTCTGAGAATTCATCTGAGTGGGTAATCATAGTGGTAGGATCAACCACTTTACTGAACAAAGTGAATGATAGGGCTTACACTCTCTTTGATGGAAACCTGAACCACTGGTAACGGATTTCAACTGTGTTTGATATTTGGTATTGCAAAATATATTTATATGATATATATTAATATTTGCAAAAAGTTTTAATTCTCGGGATCCATCTGAGTAGAAAGTGTCACACTGCACCTTACAGCCAGGGGAGAGGTCATTCCCTGTCAGGTAGTGTTTGATCATTATGGGTTAAGAGGTTAAGTGTAAGAGACCATTACAGAGCTAATTACCTAATGGGCTTTATCTTACTTAAGCCCATTTTCCTTGGATTTTCATAGGATGGTTGAATTCAATGATCATTTAAGTGTAAATTGTGGGCCCATATTGAGCCCATAATGATGTGCTCAGGGGTTCACTGCGTTTAGTAGTGAATTCGGCCAAGCCTTTTCATAGATGATGGTTCGAACCCATGTAGACTTATGTGAGGTCATTATGGGGTCCCATGCTATACAAATCAGGCCTAAGTTGGCCATGCAACACCCTTGGGTCGTGAGCCTTATAGCTGATGGGCCTAAGGCCCATAATTAATATGATTAATTAAGTTTTTACATTACAACTTAAGTTGTCATGTGCCATGGAGCGAATCATAAGAGATTATAAAAGAGGAGGGGGTGGACTAGTACAAGACAACTTCATATTTTTGCAGTTTCTAGTTCTCTTTATACACTTTTGTCTCCCAGTTTTTTTTTTTTTTTTTTTTTTTCAGTTCAACATCAGCTATTTGGGATTGATTTAAATTAGTTTTCTTATGATTTTTGCATGAAAAATTCAGGGGATATCAGGCTCATCATCCTCATTTCAACCCAAATAGTTGGATCTCAATTTGCTAAAAATTGTGTTGCTGAATCATCTTCACCTTTACACTGTGCCATCTTCCGCAGAAGCTAGTTTTAGGACTGATTTGGGTGTGAACTTCCACCTTGGAATCTATGTTTATGGTATATCAGGTATACATCTCCATCTTTGTTTGATTTCAAATTTGATCTGGTTTAGTGTAAGATTGATCTTGAAAAATATAATTTTTCAAAACTTATGGAATTCAATTCTAGAAGGATTAGAAAATTTTTGAAATTTCGCCCAACCATTAGCATGGTTTGGCCATCCATATGATGCATCCTAACCCTTCCAACAATGGGTGGTAATTTGTGTTCTTGTGTTGTGTTCATTTTGTGCTAAGGTAGGGGTACTCAGATATATGGTTCAACATAAACATGACACAATTAATCATGTCAAATTTTCAAACACAAACACAATCTATTTATCATATGGGTAACATGGCATGACCTCTGTTACCCAAATTAGCATAATTGACCTATGTAGTTAAACAATAAATAGATTTAAATAGTACATATGCATTTAGTCATTTATCACCTAAACAAATTTTAAAAAACCATTCAATGTCATCTTGAGCTACCATAATAGTATTTCATGCAAATATACATACATAACCTAAAACTTGAAACATTATGTCATAAATAGGTCATTTTCGACTTAAGTGGGTTAGCCCAAAATTGACACATTTATTAATTATATTAAACGAGGTGGCATAATTTTGACATGAATATGATTTAAGATAAAATTCAATTTAACTACATACAACAATGTAACTTTAAAAATTTAAAATTCAATTTCCAAATTCCTTGGAAGCAAGGCTTTAACTTATGAAAACAATTAGCTCCTAAGGCTCAAATTGAGAAGAGTGAAACTATAAATATATACAATGCAGATACAAGGTTTAGAAATACCATATTGCAAAGTTTTGCATTGATCATATTTGTATTTGCACTAAGCTTAATTTGGGAAGAGTGCAAATACAAATATGTCGAGTGCAAATTCAAGGTTTAGAAATATGATGTACAAAGTTGCATATTATACATATTTGTATTTTCACTCCTCCCAAATTAAGCCTAAAGTATGTAATTAGATTATGGGAAGCATTGATCATATGGTTGTTGATCCTATGTGTTTTGATCATAACAAACTCATTGAGAGTACTAATGATGTGCTAAGTGTGCAACTAATCCAAGTAAGCTTCTCTAAGCCATAACATGTTAAATATATCTTGATGAAGAAGAAGGAAGGTTTACTTGAAAGCAACAATATTATCATTATCTCTCCACAAGAAGAAGGAAGATCCGAGGAAAGCAAGAACTACAAAGTACAAGAAGCATGAACCAATCTTTGAAGATCTACTGCATCAATCATAGAGGAAAAGAGCATCAACTCCACAAGTCTAAGTGTCATATTCTTTTAGAATTCTGATGTAATCATTTTATTGAGATGCACAACACATAATCTTAACAAGACCACATCTCAATTAAACCAACCTTAGAGATCAATGGTTAGAATAGGCTTAGTTCCAAAGCTTTCCTAGACTTAAAACAAGAATTAAAATGGTGAATACCACTTTTGATAGCCAAGGGAAAGATTCTGAAACCTTTGGAATAAATTCCCAGGGGTATTTAAGCATTGAAGCTGTCATTAGTCAATTACCCAGTTTGGTATAGTCAACTACTCTTGACAATAGAGAGTAGTGTCAGCTAGTAGTTGAGTACTTAGTTTAGCATAGTCAACTACCATTGATATCTGAGGCATGGAAATGCCTTGACACTATTCAATAGTTGACTATCCAATTTTTTGCAGTCAACTACTACTCATAGTTGAGACATAGTATATCTTAAGAAAAATGATCCTCCCTCTGTCTAATAATTGGCTACTAAGTTATCTTAGTTAACCGTTATGATAATAATTTGATAGTTGAGAGGCATTTGATTTGTTCTAAGCCTTATTGAAGAGATTTTGGCTTAAAATCTATGAGAGCTTACATTGTATATATTGTTGTAGAGAACAAGTTTTGCAAGAGTTTTTATTCCTTCTTGTAGAGATTTATGAGCTTTAGTAGTTCAATCTTGTGAGAAAAGCTGAGTAGCCTTTTGGCTTATTTATTTCTCACATAACTATTGTGAATCTCTTCATTGAGCTATTATATGTGTTCTTTGGGTAAGTTTTAATTTATACCCAATTCGTCTCCTCTTTGGTAAGACCAATCCATCCCAATAATAACTTCAATATAAACACAAATTGCCGAGGATAACATCTATTATACATCATACAATAAGCAATCATTTTATAAGCTATATAGAGACTACAAGTAGGATTCAAACCAACCCTAGCTAACCTAGTTTTCTCTTAACAAAAATATAAACTCTTTTATCTATGCTAAACCATAGAATTATTATCAATTTGAACATTATATTATCCAACTAGGCACAAACCCTAGAATTTCAATGGTTTTGTAGAATATGAGTGACGGTTAAAGTAGTAGTGCAACACCAATGGGAGTTTAATTCCCAATTATGATGTCGGGACTAAAGTTAAGACATTCATCTCATCTTTCCTCAATGGCAACCAAATTATTTGGTTTCCCCTTAGAATTAGACATAGCTGCAGACTGTCTTAATGATGTAGTTTGATCAAAAGGATATGGCTTTTACTCTTCATCCTTTATTCTTTTCTTTATATTAATGGTGCTGTTGCAACTAATGGTAGGACGATGGTAAGCGTGGGTGAAATCTTCATTTCTGCAGAAGTTACATAATCACAATACTATGACTCGCCATTGGGTGCGAATCCCATTCAAAAGTGGGTTTACATAAAAAACAGCATAATGTTTATGACTTCTAGTGTATACAATAAAGTCTCATAGCCATATTTTCAAAATGGTTTATAGATAGGCACAGTTCTTTCAGTGTCTCAAAGATGGTCCCAAGAGAGAGAGAGAGAGAGAGATTTATTCCATTTGGAAAGAGTACAAATATAAATATATATAGCACAAAACCTTGTATTTTGTATTATTTTGTATGTATTTGTATTTGTATTCCTTCTAAATTGAGTGCACGTATATAAAACCATGGCAGTGTAAATGATTGAGTGTAAATTCTGACCTATTTTTGTTTCATATTTAGTTTATTTTGTTTGATTGCAGTACAAATGAAGTAAATTAAGACATGAAGCAGAATATAGTAAAATCCAAAACAAAATTAAACAATAATTTGCATTTTTTACATTTGCACTCCCATGCATTTGTACTAGTGCAATTAAATTTGCACTACAACCAAACACATCTTAAAGGTTTTGTTTCTAATGACAGAAACACTGTTGCTCTCCATTTGCATCAAAGAATTTTTATGGCTATGAGCATATACCATAAGACAGCTCCAAAGGAATTTTTGCGTTAGGTAGATTATCATCTACATATATACCATGCAATAAGGAGGGTTTCAGTTCTATTACCTGCAAAATACATTCATTTAATTTTATTGAGTAAATCTCCTAATTCAAGCAAAACCCTAATTTGCTTTGTCTTTTTTATAGTAATCACCCCAACATACCATTCAGCCTATTGAAGAGAAAGCAATAAATCTATTCTGTTCAGTGACTCCAGTCATTATTATCAGATGTCTCCCCAAGGCTGTGTTTACCTTTTACAAGGAGTAGAAAATTTTTGTTTCACCTTGATACACTAAACGCAAAGTTATATCTAGCTAGAGTATTGTTATTGAACCTTTTCTACCTATTTCACATTGAATTAAATATAACCGGGAGGTTAAACTTATGAACTATAATGAAATTTCAGAGTGATTTTGGTTGTTGATGAAACAGAATTATCCTACGGTTGCAAATTAAGGGCAGAAAACTTGGATGTCAAGAAAGCAAGCTAGGAAATTGTGTACAAAAACTATTTTGTTCATGCAACAAATATAATCATTCTATTATTTTATTAATAGAAATTCTTCTAGTATGATCATCATGAAGATTAGGTAGGACAATGATTTTTAAAACTTTGCACCCCATTCAGTTTTGTATCTGTTGGTTTGTGGGAATGATTTGCACCCCTATGTGATGTAAAGTTTGCACTTTTTATCCCATTTGCATCCATTGGCATTGTAATTTTTGCATAATGCAAAATTTGCACCATTTTCTTCCCACCTTAAAGGTCTCTAATACAAATGGGGAGCGCATCATTTTATTTCCCACCTTGCTCCTCCTAAATAAATAACATTACTCTTATCTCCATTATTCTCTTTCGTTCTTTCAGGTGGTACCTTACTTCCTATTCTATCTGTCACAAACAAACAAGACAAAGGTCAAATCTCATAAAAAAGTAAATCAGAATCTACACTCAGCCGTTTACACTCCCATACATTACCAGTGCAAATAACAACAAATACAAAAGTCTTTGCATTGGAATTCTTTTCCGGTATAGTCCTGGTGACGGAGAATTAAAACGTTGTATCAATCTTGGGGATCGAAATGGATTTGACAATTTCAATCCCTGAAATTGATAAAAGCAGGATAGCTTTCCTCGGACGAAACATGTAAGGTGGATGAGTTCAAAAGAGACTTTTCCGTCCTCTCAAGAGTTTTCTCGGGCTTGTACATTAAGACGCCCGTCACCCCTTAGCTGCATTTGGAAACGATGCAAATTGAGTATAAATCCCGGTTTAGGGTAAATTTATACTCTAATTCACTTTTGTTTGATAATAAGATGTAAAAGTACATCAATAAAAAAGAAGTAAATTTGTATTCAAGTGGCTTTTTGATAAAAAAAAAAGCATATGCTTTATTGGAATTCAATTTTGCGCTAAAAGTCTGTTTGGTAAAATAGTAAATTTGTCAGTGAAAAATTAACCCAACTTTGCAATTTATATGAACCACTTTACACTCTACATATTGACTTTCACACTTATTTACATCATTCCCAAACGCAACCTTAGTAAAAATATCAACCAGCTGATTTGTGGATGAGAGATGGTGAAGGAGCAAGGCATTGTTGGTCACTTGATCCTGGATGAAATGATAGTCAACCTCCACGTGCTGTGTGAGCATGATTTGTAGCAAGATAGGTGGCGTCAATGTTGTTGCACCAAAGAACGGTAGGTAAGGAGAGAGGTATATGCAGCTCTTTTAATAGTGAAGTGAGCCAAACAATTTCTGCTGTGAGATCGGCAAGTGCTTGGAATTCTGCTTCCATGTTGGAGTGGGTGATGGTAGCTTCTTTATGAGCTCTCCAATTGATCAGATTTGTGCCAAGGGAAACAGCCATACTAGTAATGGATTTTCTGTCACTGGGACAGTCTCCGATCAGCACCATAGTACCTGATGAGGGCAGATTTGGCCCTCCAATGACATTATGACACCTATCACCTCATGCCAACTAAGTGCAGTCTCTTGACAACTAGACAGCCCGAGCTCGCAACAGACAGCTTGCCACAGGCAGCTCACCATAGGCAGCTCGCCACAGGCAACTCACCACAAGCAGCTCGCCACCCAGCAACTCGACACAGATAGCTTGCCACCAGGTAGCTCGTCACAGATAGCTTGCCACCAGGTAGCTCATCACAGATAGCTCGCCACCAGGTAACTCGCTACAAGGCAACTCGTTGTCAAGTAGCCCTGAGTTCCGCGAGAAGCTTCCTATCTGACAACCGTACCTGTCAACCCTGAAAGTTGCACCCATGTCCCTTGCCTGGCGGCGCAGTATTTGCCAACTCTGAGGACTGCACTCATTGTCTCTCGCCTAGCGGCGTCGTGCTTGACAACCCTGGAGGTTGTCTCCTGCCTGGCGGGACCGTACCCTACAACGGTCGCATTAGCCCACCTACTCCCCAGTCCTGACGATGATAGACAATCACTCCGAGTCGTTGCCTGACAACAGATCGCCGCGACAGAGATTTGGAATCAGTCCCCTCAAACCTGCCAGAGTGTTAATGTATAAAGACTTCAACTCCCCAGGGGCCAAGGTATCGCATATTCACCACTCTCTAGCTCTCATCTTCTTGCGTACTCATTCTCTTTCTCATCTCACTACCGAGTTCTAACTTAAGCATCGGAGTGTTCCCGCTGGGTGAGCAACCCCGGGTTCCTTCGTCTCTCTTCACACAGGTATCTCTTGCCCGATGCTAGCTAGAAGCTCAGTCACTTCTAGCTAGGAGTGGCTGGATTGTGCATCATCAATTGGCATCGTCTATGGGAAACCGTTTCAAAAAGCTTTCTCTACCAAACTTTCACCAGCATTAGTGGTGTCTTCTAGCAACGCCGGGCAGAACAATAGAACAAACACTTCTGAGGGGCACCTTTAGGCCCCCGCCGTGCGTATCGACCAGTTTACTGTACCTCTCAGCACCTTCAGGGTCCCCACATTGGACCTACCCCAGGCCGCCAAGGCGGTGAAAACCCCGTTCCCTCATGCGGTGAACACCACCTTCACTGAACCCTCCATGGTTCCTCCCGCCATGGGGCAAAACCAATTGGGTGACCTAGTGCAGTGTGTGCGGCCATTTAGGCCCAAATGCAGCAAGTCCAGCAGCTTCAACACCACCAAAAGCAAGTCCTGTGTCGTTTCTACCAGCAGCAGTTCCCAACGTTGTAGCAAAGCCGACAACCAGCTCCACCACGGTGCCCAATAACGTCGCAGAACCAGCAGCCCCTCAACCGTCGCCGAAGTAGTTGCCCTCCTCACAGGGGGGAAACCTCCAAAGCCTCATCCCGTAGCAGGAGAGAGCTAGTAGCTCCCACCGCCTCATGGCTACAAGGCGGATCAGAAAGCACTCGCCCCACCAAGGTCGGTCCATCCCAGAGCGTGCAACTGGAAGCCTTGCTGACGGGCAACTGGTTCAAAGCCTTGGCCGCGAGCTCTGAGCAAGACCCTTCAGTTCGTGGAAGCCGGTATCAGCCTGACTCTAACCAGGCCCGAACTCGGCCTGACAATACCGAAGCAAGCAGTACCAATACGGACCCTGCCAAGAAGCAACGAAGACGACATCCCAAGTTGTGCCGTGCAATGATTCCTGAACAACTCACAGAGCCTAGTCAACCCGAGCAACCCAAAGGTAAGACGGGAATGAGCCTGGGAGTCACGAAGACCACCTCTCTCCTCTCGGTGCCATCTCCCCTCTCCCCCAATCTCCTAGCAGCTCCCATGCTAAAGGACTTCAAGGTACCTCCTCTAGACAAGTACGACGGGTCGTTTGACCCAAATGACTAGGTGGACTCCTTCCAGTCCCAGATGCACCTCGCTTGGGTCAGTGAAGCCTACATGTGCGTTGCATTCTCCATGACCTTCAGAGGAGTAGTGTGCACGTGGTATAGAAACCTCCCATCCAGAGCAATCCAAAGTTGGGCACAGTTCGTACAAGCATTCACCTCGCACTTCATTACTAGCAAGAAGTGTCCGAGGGTGCAAGAAAGCCTTCTCAACATCATCCAGAAAGAGGGAGAGTCCATTCGGAGCTACATCAAGCGCTTCAACGACACCTACCTCTCGATCCCGAACTTGGACCCTGAGGTGAGACTCGTTGTGGCCAAAAGAGGAGTCAGTCACCGGGAGTTCAAGTGGCACGTGGTAGCGAACAAGCCTAAGGACATTACCGCCTTCATCAAGCTCGTTGACCAGTTCATCGAGACCTAGGAGGAAATGAATCAAAAAGCTGGAGCTCTAGCAGAGAAGAGGAGGAGAGACGATGACAAAGACCTCAACACCGGTCAAGACCCAATCGCCTCTTCGGCATGGGCAAAGTTCAGGAGTGGACTATGAGTCGCTCCCAAAGCCTAAGGGCTACAATACTACTCAAGACCCAACCACCTCTTTGGCATGGGCAAAGTTCAGGAGTGGACTATGAGTCTCTCCCAAAGCCTAAGGGCTACAATACTGCTCAAGACCTAGTCGCCTCTTCGGCATGGGCAAAGTTCAGGAGTGGACTATGAGTCGCCCCCAAAGCCTAAGGGCTACAATACTACTCAAGACCTAGTCGCCTCTTCAGCATGGGCCAAGTTCAGGGTGGACTATGAGTCACTCCCAAAACCTAAGGGCTGCAATACTGCACAAGACCCAGCTACCTCATCAGCATGGGCAAAGTCAAGGAGGGTGGACTATATGTCGCTCCCAGAGCCTATGGGCTAAAGTACCAAATTGGCGGAGACCTTGACACCTTACGGGCAGCTCGCTTCCAAGCAGATCCCAGAGCCTAAGAAACTGAATCAGCACTTACGAGCTCATCAAATTACGAGACAAAAGGAGAAAATCTACTCCCTTTGCCGAGTTACTTTCAAACCGGGAGTGGGGGGCAAATGATGAGGGCAGATTTGGCCCTCCAATGACATTATGACACCTAGCACCTCATGCCATCTAAGTGCAGCCTCTTGACAACTAGATAGCTTGAGCTTGCCACAGGCAGCTTGCCATAGGTAGCTCGCCACCCGACAGCTCGACACAGATAGCTTGCCACCAGGCAGCTCGTCACGGATAGCTCGCCACTAGGCAGCTCATCACAGATAGCTTGCCACCAGGTAACTCGCTACAGGGCAGCTCGTTGTCAAGTAGCCTCGAGTCCCGCGAGAAGCTTCCTATCTGACAACCATACCTGTCAACCCTAAAATCTGCACCCACGTCCCTTGTCAGGTGGCACAATATCTGCTAACTCTGAGGAATACACTCATTGTCTCTTGCCTGGCAGCATTGTGCCTACCAACCCCGGAGGTTGTCTCTTGCCTGGTGAGACAGTACCCTACAACGGTCGCATTAGCCCACCTACTCCCCAGTCCTGACAATGATAGCCAATCACTCCAATCCATTGCCTGACAACAGATCACTACGACAGAGATTTGGAATCAGTCCCCTTAAACCTACCAGAGTGTTAATGTATAAAGACTTCAACCCCCCCAGGGGCCAAGGTATCGCATATTCACCACTCTCTAGCTCTCATCTTCTTGCGTACTCATTCTCTTTCTTAGCTCACTACCGAGTTCTAACTTAAGCATCGGAGTGTTCCCGCCGGGTGAGCAACTCCGGGTTCCTTCGTCTCTCTTCACACAGGTATCTCTTGCTCGACGCCAGCTAGAAGCTCAGTCACTTCCAGCTAGGAGTGGCCGGATTGTGCATCATCAGTACCCATGAACCAATAAGCCACTAGTAGAGCAAAAAAGTAAAGAATGATCAATTGTTCCTTTAAAATAACAAAGAATGCGTTTTACAAAGCTCCAATAAATATCAATGGTTTATTGAAGAAATTGACAAACTTTGTTCACACTAAAAGCAATATCCGGCTGGGTAATGGTGTTATACAACAGAGAGCCAACAATGCTACGATATTCAAAGGGATCATCAAGAGGTTGTCCTTCATACTTGGAAAGAGAGAGAGATGTGGAGGCAAAGGCATAGAAGCTAGTTTGGAGCCATCAAGGTGATACCGGTGAATGAGGTCTAGAATATATTTGTGTTATGAGAGTAGTAGGCCCATTGGGGTAGAGTGAGCTTCTATACCAAGAAAATAATCCATGATCTTTAACAGCAAATGAAGAGGCAAGATGAGAAATAAACAAAGAGAGAGAGAGAGAGGAGTCATTAATGCTAGTAAGCAGTAAGTCATCAATATAAACAATCAGATACATAAGAATGCCACCATGGTCATAAATAAAGAGAGAAGAATCTGAATTGGAGGCCAAAAAACTGAACTTAACTAATTTTGAACTAAGCTTGGAAAACCAAGCATGGGACTCTTATTTTAAGCCTAAGAGAGCCTTTTGCAGCTTGCAAACATGAGAGGGGTACTGAGGATCCTCAAAGACTTGGGGTTGATGCATATAGACAGTTAAGTCTCCATGCAAGAAAGCATTACTAATATCAAGTTGTCGAATTTTCCAACCTTTGTTAAGTGCAATACTGATAATAGTATGAATTGTAGCTGGTTTGACAACTGGGCTGAATGTATCTCCTACATCAATACCTGGTTGTTGAGGGAATCCTTGAGCAACCAATTTGGCCTTGTATCATTGAATGGTACCATCAGAATTTTGCTTAATTCGAAAAGCCCACTTAGAGATAAGGACATTCATGTGAGACTCATATGGCACAAGAGTCCAAGTACCATTTTCCATAAGAGCATCAAATTCCTTGCACATCAAATTCCAAGTACCATTCAACCTGTTTATTTGCCTGAGAGAATGAAGTCGATTCAATAGGCAATGAAGAATAATGTATAAATAATGCTTCGGACAAGGGGTGTCATGTGTAGATGCACGGGACTAGGATCCCGTAGTCATGGCATGAGACCAAACTGGTTGGGAATCCAGTTGAGCATCTCTCGTGATGGAATCCATTGATCTCATCTTGGGCTCGAGAGGAGGAAAGATCTAGTGCTATACTAGGGGAAGGGTCAGGGTAGCCATGGTTTTGGTGGAGTAGTAGGAGGAGGAAGTGAGTGTATGGGTGGACTAATGGAGGGGGCAGATGTAAAAGTGCCGGTATAAGTGGTGGGAGAGGGTGAAGGGATGATACTAGAAAATGGAAACACTGCTTCATGAAAAATAACATCCTGATTGATAAGAACACGTCCAGTAAATGGATTGAGACAGCGGTAGCATTTATGGGTTGGGTTGTATCCTAAAAAAACATGAACAAACGAATGATATGTGGATTTTTGTTTATTAAATGGATGTAGGTATGGATAATAACTACAACCAAAGACTTTTATAATGTAACAGTTGGGTTGTTGAACAAAAGCTGATACAATGAGGACCCATGGAGTATGTGTTGGACAGTTAGCTCCAAGGCTGACATTGATGTACCGCCAAGTTGATTGGGGTGGCTTGTCTCAGCTGCCATGGTGAGACCAGTGGTACATGCAATGTGGGTTTTCTTGAATCCCTAAACTAGACCGAAATTCTAGTATTGCCCTGGACCTTGGAGATAGATGGGCAAAATTGGAATGTTACACCTGACCCTTAGACTCGATTGTGGTACTGCACTAAGTGTCAGATTGGGCTGTCTTTGATATGCCAATTAGTGAGATCCTTAGAGGGGGTCAAAACCTAGGTATGTTGGGACAGTTTGAGAATTCATCTGAGTGGGTGATCATAGTGATATGATCAGCCCCTTTGTCAGACAAAGTGAATTATTGAGGATGCACTTTCTCTGATGGAAACCTAAACTATCGGCAGTTGATTCAAATATTGAAATTTGTTTTTGCAAAATATATTTATATATATATATATATATATATATATATTATATTATGGTTTCAAAATGTTTGCAAAAGGTTTTAATTCCCAGGATCCATGTGAGTAGAGAGTGCGGCATTGTACCTTGCAGTCGAGGGAGAGGTCCTCTCTTGTCGGGCAGTGTTTGATCATTATGGGCTGAGATGTTAAGTGTAAGACCATTGCGGGTAATACCTGATGGACTAATCTTGCATTTGCCCACAGTTCTTGGGTTTTCATAAGCTGGCTGGACCCAAGGACCATTTAGTGTAAATGTTGGGCCCATTAAGAGCCCATGGTGATGGACTCAGGGGTTCACTGTCTCCTATAGTGAATTCGGCCAGGCCTTGTAACAAAAGCTGGGTTGAACCTATGTGGCTGATGTGTAGATCAATGTTTAGGTCCCATGCCATACAAAGAGAGCCAACTGGGCAGCATGTTAGGAGGTTAAGTGAGCACATAAATTTAATGGGCCTAAAGCTCAATTCGAACTGGGTTAATTAGATTAATTAAATAGGGGCAAATCTGGGTTTGGATTAGCAGATAAGGATAAGATGATAAGTCTTATCCACTTAAAGAATCTAGATCCAAATAAAGATTTGGATAAAGAAACTCTTAATTTGATTATGATCAAACTAATCTTAAACTACAGATAGGATAAGGGATTATCCTTATCACTTAAAGAGTCCAGATCCAAATAAAGATTTGGATTAGGAAGCTCCTAATGGGATTAGAAGATTCTCCCTTTAAGGCTATAAATAGGAGAGTAGGGCGGACCTCCATACACACAGTTCGCTGAATATAGAGAGAAGACTACATAGTTTGACTTTGTCTTCTACTCTTTTCTCCCCTACTCTTGCCGCCCCTACCCATTTCGATCTCCACTTGTGGGATAGAGGCAATCTGAAGTTGTGCTCACCAACCCTCCACTACATTATTACTGAAGAATTTGGTTCTTGCTGAAGAGCCATCTTACTGATTTTGCTTTACCTCACACTGTGTCATCTTCAGTGGGAGCAGTTTTTGGTTTTCTTCTTGGGCATAAACACCTTCATTGGGAGTTACTATTACTCCGTATCAGGTATATCCCTCACCTCTCTTTTGGTTTCAGATCTGGTCCAATTTGGTTCAAGATTGATTATTGAAAATGCTATTTTCTAAATAGGGAATGCAATTCCCATATGAGAGAAAGAGAAATTTTTGAAATTTCGCCCAACCTTCTTGTAGGGTTCAGCCATCCATATGATGGATTTCTCTTCCCTTCAGCATGGTGGTAGGCATGCGGTTGATAAGAAAGGTAGTCATTTCACAAGATTGTAGGCAAAGCATCAAATTTGTGAGAAAATGGGAAAAACTCAACAAAACCTGCTATAATCATCAAGAAACAAAATATAATAATGAAAACCGTTATGTGAATTAGAATAAACTAATTCAAGAGCAGACGGTGATCTATGATGAACATTAGAATATGGTAGGTGATGACCCTTAGAAACTTGACAGTGGTGACAAAAAGTTGAAGAAGCTGCAACTGAAGTAGAACCAACTAAAGAAAGAATTTGCTAAACGACCTTGAAAGTTGAGTGCCCTAGACGACAATGTCATGATTCATAGGAATCAATTGTGTGAGACAATGCTTAAGGAGATGGTGTATTCGGAGGCAAGAGTTCATAGAGACCATTCTTATTGAAACCCCACATGATGAGGAGGCTCCTTGAGGATTGATCCTTCACTAAGAAGAGTGAAATTTAAAATATCAACAAATTTAATGACAGATAAAAAGATTTTTGTTAATGTTAGGAACATGAAGAATAATGGTGAGATGAAATAATCTATTATTGTTGATCGAGAAAGAAGAATGACCAACACGACAGATTGCCAAGTCTGTACCATTACCAATACGGATCTGATAAGCTCTAGTGTCCCAGTGTAATTGAATATATATATATCCTTTGGTGGAAGCATGAAGTGGATGTCACCACTTTCTATTACTTTGTCTAAACAAGAATCTGTCTAGTACATATCTCACCAACCCGATCCAATCTTTAAGCCAGCAAAAAGCAGGCCCAACCAAACCTATTTTGGGCTAAGGAAGAGTGGCATTGTTATAAGAAGCATTGCAGACATTACATTTGTAATGGGGTTGGAGACCCATGCAGCCTCTGAACTAGAGACAGATGGGTCACTCTTGTTTCCTAGAATATTCGGTCCCCTAACCTGATCTGTTAGGGATTTGGGTAGCTATGGGTTTACTTTGTTTGAATGGCAGTTTAGATTTCGTACCAGCTAATAATTCATATCATTAGTGGGTTCTTCTTTTTGGCTTCTTTTGTTATTATAACAGGTCTGGATATATAGAAAACATGGCATGATCACTTTGTGGTGATCTATCGAACACTATAAGTTCCTTTATTTAATTTTTCAAAGTTCAGACCTTGTGGGTTCTTTGCCATTAAAAGTTAGGTAGTTTAAAGAAAGAATGCCAGAGTGGAAGTTGTTGGTTACCATTAAAAGGTCCATAGGTCCATGCATGATTGATCCGTCACACTCAACTACATTTATTGATTGCTTCAATATAATTATAGAGGTTATTGTTTGGTGCAGTGGTAAAATTTTAGCTTAATAAGTGTGAGAATTATATTAAAATGTGGGTTTGAGTCTCTCAGACCCTTGATGGTTGGAAATGAAATTACATTTAATTTTGTCAATTAGGTTCCATTTGTTTGCTATATATGCAAGTTTCATTTGCACTGATGTAAATGCATGGAAGTGCAAATGTGTTGTGTGTAAATTTTTGCTTCAGATTTTACCCTATCTTGTTTGATTGTGAGAAGTACCTATGTTGGAGTGCTTATTCAAATAAGAACTTATTTTGTGCTAAGATCACATCAATAATCACTTATTTATGTTTCAGAAATAAGCCCGAATAAGTGGCTATTCTTGAAGATAAGAACTTATTCAAGAACCCCACATTTTGATGGCTTAAAGCACTTATTTCCTTTCTAGCCTGTCTTGGCCCACCATGTCATTTTTAAAATGTATATACAACTGTTTTAAATAAGTGTTTGAGCTTAGGATAGGCACTTAATTGTTTATCGAATAAATACTCCCAAGCAGGGTATGATAGGAATCAGAATATGCGGTCCCCATCACTTCAGGTGAGGGTGCAAAATTATGGTTACAAACAAATGAATACAAAACTGAGCCAGATGCAAAACCTTTATCTGATTCAGATTTGCATTGCAAACAAACATAACATAGCCTATATATTGATGATCAAGACCATTCATCAAATAAGGCCTTTTGAATGTTCACGTGTTCGGCCCCTTTAGTCCACATCAACACTCATCTCATATTTCAAAACTAGTTTTCAAGTGATTTTAGCCATGAAAAATTTTAATTATTTTTTTTTCAATTTAAAAGTTGTAAATGTAATTGGGAGGGTGGACATAGAAGGAGCATCTTCAATTTTGAAATAATTTACCAGATAAAAGAAAAAGACTTGATATCTGGATTAAGGGGAGGCTTTATTTGTTTATAGACAAAAATAATTGATGATGAGAACATGGGGTGAAGAAAGAGGATTTTGGATATGGAGACTTTATGGAATGAAACAAACAGTTTCTAGGTGGAAGGTGAGCCAATAACCCACACATGCGATCTTTCTTTTTCATTTCCTTATTGCATTATTTCTGTTATTTTTCTCCCGAATTCCTTGCAGTATGTTACATTTCTTTCTATCAGAAAAACAAAGGGAACAAATCACCCAATCATGAACCTAAGCTGGCTGATTATGGATAAAATCAGCTCTGTTTTCCTTTAACCAGGCATGGAAGTTGACAGAAAGAGGCAAAATCACATGACTTCACCTGTCATTTTTGGCCCAAGAAAAGTCTTATCCAGTCTAAAGGATGTCCCAAAACGATACTTTTAATTGTCAAATGAATTTAAATGGCTTAGACATTTTTTTTTTCCAGTATGGGTTTATTTAGAGGAGTTTTAAGTCTTCATGGATTTGAGTGGGTGAGGTTGGTTTAAGTACATGTTGTTCACAACTCTGATTGGTGTGAAGGTATCAAGCCGGAATCATAGAAACACCCATGGCAACACACAGGTTGGCATGGGTCCGTGACGAAGTCCATAATGCGCCATAGACCTGCGATGAACCTGTAACCCATCAAACACCCATGATGAGCTCGAAGCCATTGCAGACCTATAATGGATGAAAACACCATCAACCAAAGTCGCTTGTAGCAGAACATCCAGCAGGATTAAGCAGGACACATCAGACCAGTTTTGATATCATCCGTGCCACATCAATACAGGAGACCCACGAAAGAAAGTAGCACACGTGTACTATGAGAATCCTCAGACAAAAGGAAACTTCATCTGGAAAGATTTCATGAGACACATGGCAAAACCCTAGTAGTGCCTCCTTAACAACCGCACCGAATCGAATATCCCCTTTCCAAATAGGAGTCAAACCCTTTTTGGCTCATTTCCTTTAGGCCTCGGGATCTCCCCTTATAAAAGAGGGTGTGGATCATAACAAGCAGACAATTCTATCAATTGAAGATCATAGCCTACCTTTGTTACTCGGCTCCTAACCTTTCTTCTCCCTTTAAGGAAATCACCGCACTTAGCCTTATCACACCACTTACAGTTGAGATAAGCCTAATTTCTCCATTTGAAAGCATAACTTGAGTTTACAAGTAGGCCAAAATCATGGTTTAGAAGGGTCAAATAATGCTTTTGACCACTTTACTTATCATATTTTTCTTAGTGTTAGGAGAGCTTTTATGTAGTGGCTTTTGACTTTGCAAGGCAGACCGCACACAAAAGCCTACAAGTTATGTTTGGTGAGAAACTCGGCTTTCATTCACCCAAGAAATTGACTTTCTGTTCAAGCTCGTTTTAGTAGCCTCATCATAGCGGTTAATCAGTGAAAGTCAATCAAAGCTGAAACCCTCCCAAATGGTCCCTTAAATGGAAATAGGATATGATGTTTTTGTCTCTAAGGCAGCATTTGAAAGGAGTACAGATAGAAATATGTAGAGTACAAAACCTTGTATTTTGTACTATTTTGTATGTATTTGTAGTTTCTTTTTATTCTTCATCTATTCAAAAGTATTTTGAGATGCATAGTCCGAGGGAGGGAGGAATGGAAGATGCTACCATTGTAATGCTAGCAATGTTCTTTGACAAATGAAGGTCTATTGGATGGCGGTGACTAAATGCCAATCTGATGAAAATATATGCTTTCCACTGTTATCTTTACTACACTGTCCAATCAGTCCAGATACTTGCCTTGGTAAAAAATAGCCGATATGTAAATATCGGCTATTCTTTGAGTGTGATCTCTCTTTAAAACTTGGGTACTTTAAGAGAATAAGTAAATAGTTCGGTGCATATCATATTGGTATTGGCCAATATGCATGATACACACTATGTTTATTTCTGTTATATAGTGTATGCCCTTAGCTCCAATCAGCTTGATGTACATTATGACATTTATTATAAATGAATAAAGTACATATTTGACTCATGTTATTGTGGTGTATTTCTGTGTAATACCCTTAAACTGGACACATGTGAGACTCGTGTTAGTTTAGAACCTTCATAGTCATTGCATAGATCTAGGGAGATTTATCCTGCCAAGGCTGACACTGATGTGCTGCCAAGTTGGTTGGGGTGGCTTGTCTCAGCTACCAGGTTGAGACCTGAGGTGCATGTAGTGTGAGTTTTCTTGAAACCCTGAACCAGACCAAAATTCTAGTATTTCCCTAGACCTTGGAGATAGATGGGAAAAATTGGAATGTTACACCTAATCCCTAGACTCGATTATGGTACTGCACTAGGTGTCAGATTGGGCTGTCTTTGATATGCCAATTAGTGAGATTCTTAGAGGGGGTCAAAACCTTGGTATGTTGGGACAGTCCAAGAATTCATCTGAGTGGGTGATAATAGTGATAGGATCAGCCCCTTTGTCAGACAAAGTGAATGATTAGGGAAATGCACTATCTCTGATGGAAACCTAAACTGCTGGCAGTGGATTTCAAATGTATTTGAAATTTGGTTTTAAAAAATATATTTATATAGAGATATACTTATATATTATGTTTTTACAAGTTGTTTGCAAAAGGTTTTAATTCTCGGGATCCATGTAAGTAGAGAGTGCAGCATTGTACTTTGCAGTTGAGGGAGAGGTCCTCTCTTGTTGGGTAGTGTATGATCATTAAGGGCTAAGAGGTTAAGTGTAAGACCATTGAGGGTTATGCCTGATGGGCTAATCTTGTATCTACCCACAGTCCTTGGGCTTTCATAAGATGGCTGGACCCAAGGACCATTTAGTGTATGGTGATGGACTCAGGGGTTCACTATATTCAACAGTGAATTCGGTCAGGCCTTGTAACAGAGGCTAAGCTGAACCCATGTGGCTGATGTGTAGATCAATGATAGGGTCCCAAACCATACAAAGAAAGCCAAGCTAGCCAATATTAAAAAGAAGTGAGCCTTAAAGCTTAATGGGCCTAAAGCCCATTTTGATCTGGGTTAATTGGATTAATTAACAGGGGCGAATCTGGGTATGGATCAACAAGTAAGGCTAAGAGGTTAACTCTTATCGACTTAAAGAGTCCAGATCCAAATAAACATTTGGATAAGGGAACTCCTAATTTGATTAGGAATAGTTGATCTTGATTTGCAGATAAGATAAGGGATTATCCTTATCACTTAAAGAGTTCAGATCCAAATAATGATTTGGATCAAGATACTCCTAATCAGATTCGGAGTTCATCTCTTTAAGGCTATAAATAGAGAGCAGGGCAAATTTGAAAAACTCAATTTGACTGTTTCTGCCTTCAATTCTTTTTATCTCCGCTCTTGCTGCTCTACCCTATTTGATCTCCATTTGTTGGAACTGATCAAGAGTTAATCTTGATATTGTTTCTTGCTAGAAGAAACAATTCTAAAGTTGGGCTCACTACCCCATTCGATTCTTGCTGAAGAACTACCTGTTGATCCTACCTCATCCTAAGTTGTATCATCTTTAGTGGAGGGAGGATTTGGTACACTCTTTGGGCGTGAACACCCATGTTGGGAGGAGATTTTTGCGTAGATTCCATATCAGGTATATCCATTTCTAATCTTGGTTTCAGATTTGGTCTAGTTTGGTTACAAGAACGAACATTGAAAATGTAGTTTTCTAAATTGAGAATACGATTCTCAGGTAGGAGTAAAGAAATTTTTGAAAATTTGCCCAACCCTCTTGCAGGGTTCGGTCATCCACATGATGGATCTTCCATCCCTTCAGTGGTACCAGAGCCAGGTTCATGTCTTGAACCAAATTAGATCAGATCTGGATCTGGGCGAATGGGCAGAAGGCGTTCTACTTGACTTGCACAATTAGCATTTTTTTTTCTGGGAATTGGTTCCCAAATTATAAGTGAATGATCTAGAAAATAAATCCTTATTATGCTATTATATTTATAGAATTGTTCTATGAATATTTCTTGAATTCTTGGGCTGCACCTGTGATGGAGATCGAATCTTTTTGGTGCCAAGATTGGTGCACCCTACTATTTCTTTTCTATTCAATTTGGCATGTAAATATTTTTTTATTTTTTTAGACAAATTATATAGGAATTTGATGTGATGTATAATAGAAAAATTAGGTTTTTCTATTTTATTTTCATTTGGAGATTTCCAAGAGTGCGCAACAGAGGAGAACAAGATTTCGTAGAAAGAAGTTCTACGATCTGCAATTTTGCAGATATTGATTATGCAATTTGCTTGATAATATTGATTATCTGGATTTAATTTATTTTTCAGATCATTCTTCTTGAATTAAATCTTGAACTGGACACCAAATCTTGGGCTGATTTGTACCAGATTTGGTCCAAACTGGTTGGACCGAATTCTTGTTTAGATGGGGTTGGTGTTTCTGATCCAAATTCGATTTTGGCCAGAGGGTTAATGGCTCACTTCAAGTTTGAATTCGGCCCACCTCTGTAAAACCTAGTTTTAATATGTTAAAAATGCATTAGCCCTGTTTTAGCTATATGGGCTGAACTGCCTTTTGCAGTACAACCCATATACCTAGATAATGTTATATGATAATGTTATGGCCTCTATTGGGCTGATACTAATTTAATCTAATTAATTAAGGGTTTTACAAACATTTTAAATGATTGGATCAATTTATTTCATGCATGTGATGTATGGATGAGTGATGTGCTACGTACATGGGCCATAAGAACTTGGCCCATGATAATTCAATAGTGGCTCTTGACCTTATACTGAAAGATGTACAAGCACACTTGACCTTATACATACTGATGTATGTGGTCCCCTGAGTGTTAGGGCATGGAATCAATACGTGTATTCCATCACCTTTATAGGTTATTTTTCATGACATGGTTACGTGTACCTAATGAGACACAAGTCTAAATCTTTTGAAAAGTTCAAAGAGTTCAGACTAGAGGTCGAGAAACAGTTAGGGAGCGAAATTAAAGCCCTTCGATCAGATCGAGGTGGCGAGTATCTCTCTGACGAATTCAGGGACTACTTAAAGGACAATGGGATAGTATAACAATTAGCTCCTCCTGCTACACCACAACTTAACGGTGCTTCAGAGAGGAGGAATAGGACCTTATTGGATATGGTCCTGTCACTTCTCATACACTTAGAGTTACCCACATCCTTTTGGGGTTACGCATTAGAGACTGCGATTTACGTGTTGAATCAGGTTCCAACCAAATCGGTTTCGAATACTCCATATGAACTTCGGACCGGAAAGAAACAAAGTGTCAGACACTTGAAGATTTGGGGTTGTCCAACACATGTTAAAAGAACAAGTGCAAACAAGTTGGAATCCAAGACCAGCCGTTTCCTGTTTGTAGGCTACCCAAAAGGCTCTGTAGGTTACCTATTCTATGACCCAAGTGAGTAGAAAGTGTTCTATTGTCGAAATGCATAATTCTTCAAAACCGATTACATCCTGGACACCCATCGTCAGGAAGTTGTTCTTGATGAGGAGAGCTAAGGAGCAATGGGAGGTGTCCCACAAGTTCCAAGTAGTGACCAACCTAGAAGATCCACTCGGGTATCCAGGCCACCAGTCCGTTATGGTTATGACCAGGATAGTTACTTGGTGGAAACCCTGACTAGTGGGGAGGATCCTGTGACTTACGCGAAAGCTATGTTGGACATAGATTTCTAGAAGTGGGTGGAGGCCATGAGAGCAAAGATGGACTCAATGGGGACCAATGGAGTCTTGACTCTAGTAGATCTGCCCTCCGGGTAAAAGCAATCAGTTGCAAATGGATTTACAAGAGGAAGAAGGGCCCCAATGGTAGGGTTGAGACCTCCAAAGCTCGTCTAGTGGCGAAAGCGTACACTCAGAAAGAGGGCATCGATTATGAGGAAACCTTTTTGCCTATGGCCATGCTTAAATTTATTAGGATCCTGTTAGCTGTAGCAGCATACCATGATTATGAGATTTGGCAGATGGATGTCAAAATTGCATTGCTGAATGGAGATCTTACTAAAGATATCTTATGCAACAATTGCAATGCTTCATTGCTGCAGATCAGGAAAACATGGTATGTAAACTTAATAGATCCATTTATGGACTTAAGCAAGTTTCTAGAAGTTGAAACATCCGTTTTGACTCTGCTGTCAAATTGTTTGACTTCAAGCAGAATTCAAATGAACCCTGTGTCTACGGGAAGTACAGTGGACATAAGGTTACCTTCTTGGTTCTGTATGTAGATGCATTCTACTCATTGGGAATGATGTAGGAATGTTAACTATGGTGAAAGTTTGGCTTTCTCATCAATTCTCCATGAAAGATCTTGGAGAAGCTCCTATATAATGGGATTTCGACTCTATAGAGATAGATCAAAGCGGATAATAGGATTATCCTAATCTACTTGCATTGACAAAATAGTCAAAAGATACAACATGAAAAACTCCAAGAAAGGAAATATTCCTTTTAGGCACGGAGCCACTCTCTCCAAGAAGATGTCTCCCAAGACTTCTAAGGAGATTGATGGCATGAAAGACATTCCCTATGCCTCTGCCGTAGGGAGCATCATGTATGCCATGCTGTGCACTCGTCCTAACATTGCTCAGGCAATGAGTGTAGTAAGCAGATTTCAGGCTAACCCAAGGCAGGAGCACTGGATTGCTATGAAAAACATACTTAAGTACTTCGAAGGACAAAAGAGTTTTGTCTAGTATTCAACGGTAGCTCACTACAGATCCAAGGATATACAGATGCTGATTTCCAGTCGGATCCAAATGATAGAAAATCTACATCTGGATATGTTTTCACTACAGGATCGTGTGCTATTTGCTAGAAAAGTAGCAAACAAGGGTCCACTGCAGACTCCGCGACCGAGGCCGAGTACATTGCCGCAAGTGAGGCTGCCAAAGAAGCCGTGTGGATGAAGAAGTTCATTCACAAGTTGGGAGTAGTTCCATCTAGCACATCACCCATCCCATTATTGTGTGACCACAATGGAGCCATTGCTCAGGCTAAGGAGCCACGGGCCCACTCGAAGTCGAAGCACATCGAGAGGAAGTACCACGTACTACGAGAGATTGTTGGTAGAGGGGACGTCCTGATTCAGAAGGTAGCATCTGCAGAAAATGTAGCAGACCCATTGACGAAGCCACTATCACAGAAAGTGTTTAAGAAACACGTGGAAAGTATGGGACTCCGACTTGTATCTGATTGGACCTAAGTACAAGTGGGAACTGTTAGACAATTTTGTATGCCCTTAGCTTCAGTCAGAATGATGTACTTTATGAGTTTATTGTAAATGAACAAAAGTGCATATTTGATTATGAGACTCGTGTTAATTTAGAATGTTCACAGCCAGTGGGTCGGTCTGGGGAGACCTATCCTGATAGGGCTGACACTGTGGTGCCACCAAGTCGGTTGGGGGGCCTGTCTCAGCTGCCAGGGTGAGACCCTAGGCACATACAGTGTAGGGTTAGTTGAATCTATGAACTGGACCAGATTTTCAGTATTGCCCTAGACCTTGGAGATTGATGGGCAAAAGTGGAAAGTTACACCCGACCCCTAGACTTGATTATGATACTGCACTAGGTGTTGGATTGGGCTGTCTTTGATGTACCAATCAGTGAGATCCTTAACGAGGGTCAAAACTTGGGTATGTTGGGACACTCTGAGAATTCATCTGAGTGGGTGATCATAGTGACAGGATCAGCCCCTTTGTTGTACAAAGGTAATGATCGGGGGTGCACTCTAACTGATGGAAACCAAGACTACCGGCAGCCGATTTCAATCGTTGAGATTTGTTTTGCAAAATATATTTTATTTGAGATATAAAAGTATATATATTATGGTTTTTTATTGTTTGTAAAATGTTTTAATTCTCAGGATCCATGTAAGTAGAGAGTGTAGCATTGTACCTTGCAGTCGAGGGAGAGGTCCTCTCTTGTCCGGCAGTGTTTGATCATTAAGGGCTGAGAGGTTAAGTGTAAGACCATTTAGGGATAATAAACCTGATAGGCTAATCTCACATAAGTCCATAGTCCTTGATCCTTCATAAGGTGGCTGGACTCAGGGACCATCTAGTGTAGATGTTGGGCCCACTAAGAGCCCTTGTTGATGGGTTCAGGGGTTTATTCGGCCAGGCCTTGTAATAGAGGCTGGGCCGAACCCATATGGCTTTTGTGGAGATTAATGCTAGGGTCCCACACCATACAAAGAGAACCAAGTTAGCCAGCAGTTAAAGGAAGTGAGCCTGAAAGCTTAATGGGCCTTAAAAGCCCACATCAAATTGGGTATTTAATTAGATTAAATAAGGTGGCGAATTGGGTTTATAATCAAATTAGGATTAGCTGATGGATAAGATAAGTCTTATCCATTTAAGAGTCCAGATTAAAATATAGATTTGAATAAAAGGAATTGTTTCCTAATTAGATTAGGAAGCTGATCCAAAAGAAGATTATAAATAGGAGGGTGAATTTTCTTCAGTAGTGAGCATTCTCTTTCTGCTTTTCTCCCTCTATTCTTGCTACCACCTACCATATTCGATCTCCATCTTGGACTAATCAAGATTTGATCTTGATGAAGGGATGAGATATCCATCGTATGGATGCCCAAATCTTGCAGAATAAAGGGGGCGAATTTAAAAAATTTTTCTCTCCATTCAACTGGGAATTGCATTCCCTATTTAGAAAATCATATTTTCAATGATCATTCTTGAACCATAAACTGAACTAGTTCTGAACCAAAAGAAGTAGGAGAGGATTGTATCTGATATGGAGAAATAGTATCCCCCAATGAATATGTTCACGCCCAAGGAAGGATCCAAAGATTGCTCCCATTGAAGATGGCGCAGTGCAGGATGGAGCAGAATTAGTAGTATTCTTCTCCAAGAATTTCGTCCTTCGCAAGAAATAGCAGGATGGCACGTAAGCACAACTTCCTATCAATTCTTTCTCAAAAAACTGATGTCAAGATTGAATCTTGACTTCTCCCACAACTGGAGATCGAACAGGCAAACTGGGCGGCAAGAACAAGGAGGCGGCAAGAAAGAATTCTGCAGTTTGCTTAACTCTTTCTTCTGTTATTTCAGATCTGAAGAGGATCTGATTATGTGTCTTCTAAAGGCTGCCGCCCCCTCCTTCTTTTGTTTACCTAAAAGATCATCTCCTAATCCAATTAGGAGCTGCTTATCCAAATCATATTTGGATCAACCCTCTCTTTTGGTGATAAGGATAAACCCTTATCTTATCTACATATTAGAATAGCTTTCTCTTAATCTGATTAGGAGGTTTCTAGATATGAATCACATTTAGATCTGGACTCTCTGAGTGGATAGGGTCAAGACCCTATCCTATCTGCTAATCCATCTCAGAATTTGCCCCATAATTAACTAATTAAATAGTCAAGTTCGAAATGGGCTTTAGGTCCATTAAGCTTATGTGCTCACTTAACCTTCCTAACTCCTGCCCAGTTGGGCTTCCTTGTATGGCATGGGGCCCAAGCATTGATCTACACATCAGCCACATGGGTTCGACCCAGCCTTTGTTACAAGGCCTGGCCGAATACACTGTTATGGACAGTGCACCCCTTGAAACCCATCAAATGGGCTCTATGGGCCCAACACTTACCCTAAGTGGTCGTTGGGCCAAGCCACCTTGTAACACCCAGGGACTATGGGTAGATGCAAGATTAGCCCATCAGGTATTACCCTCAATGGTCTTACAGATAACCTCTCAACCCATAATGATCATACACTGCCCGACAAGAGAGGACCTCTCCCTCGGCTGCAAGGAACAGTGTTGCACTCTCTACTTATATGGATCTCGGGAATTAATACCTTCTTGCAAACATTTTAGAAATCATAATATATATACTTTTATATCTCATATAAAATATATCTTGCAAAACAAATCTCAACGATTGAAATCAGCTGTCGGAAGTCTTGGTTTCCATTAGTGAGAGTGCATCCCCGATCATTACCTTTGTCCGACAAAGGGGCTGATCCTGTCACTACGATCACCCACTCAAATGAATTCTCAGGCTGCCCCAAAATACCCAGGTTTTGACCCCCGCTAAGGATCTCATTGATTGGTATATCGAAGACAGCCCAATCCGACACCTAGTGTAGTATGATAATCGAGTCTAGGGGTCGGGTGTAACTTTTCAGTTTTATCCATCAATCTCCAAGGTCCAGGGCAATACTGGAAATCTCATCCAGTTCATAGATTCAATTAATCCCTTACTGTATGTGCCTAGGGTCTCACCCTGGCAGCTGAGACAGGCCACCCCAACTGACTTGGTGGCATCACAGTGTCAGCCTTATCAGGATAGGTCTCCCCAGACCGACCCACTGGCTGTGAACATTCTAAACTAACAAGAGTCTCATTAAGTGTCCGGTTTAAGGGTATAACACATAAACATACCAAGGGAACATGAATCAAATATGCACTTTTATTTATTTATAATAAACTCATAAAGTACATCATTCTGATTGAAGCTAAGGGCATACAAAACTGTCTAACAGTTCCCACTTGCACTTAGGTTCAATCAGGTACAAGCTGGAGTCCCATGCTTTTCACGTGTTTCTCAAACACTTTCTGTGATAGTGGCTTTGTCAATAAGTCTGCTACATTTTCCGCTGATGCTTCCTTCTGAATCAGGACGTCCCCTCTACCAACAATCTCTCACAGTACGTGATATTTCCTCTCAATGTGCTTCGACTTCGAGTGGGCTCGTGACTCCTTAGCCTGAGCAATGGCTCCATTGTTGTCACACAACAATGGGATGGGTGATGTGCTAGATGGAACTACTCCCAACTCATGAACAAACTTCTTCATATACACAGTTTCTATGGCAGCCTCACTTGCGGCAATGTACTCGGCCTCAGTCGTGGAGTCTACAGCGGACCCCTGTTTGCTACTTTTCTAGCAAACAGCACACGATCTTATCGTGAAAACATATCCAGATGTAGACTTTCTATCATCTAGATCTGACTCAAAATCGGCATTTGTATACCCTTGAATCTGTAGTGAGTTACCGTCGAATAGTAGACAAAACTCTTTTGTCCTTTGAAGGTACTTAAGTATGTTTTTCAAAGCAGTCCAGTGCTCCTGCCCTGGGTTGGCCTGAAATCTGCTTACTACACTGACTGACAGAGCGATGTCAGGACGAGTGCATAGCATGGCATACATGATGCTCCCTACAGTAGAGGCATAGGGAACTTCTTTCATGCCATCAATCTCCTCAAAAGTCTTGGGAAACACCTTCTTGGAGAGAAAGACTCTGTGCTTGAAAGGAATATTTCCTTTCTTGGAGTTCTCCATGCTGTATCTTTTGACTATTTTGTCAATGTAGGCAGATTGGGATAATCCTATTATCCGCTTCAATCTATCAATATAGAGTTGAAGACCCAGTATATAGGAGGCTTCTCCAAGATCTTTCATGGAGAATTGCTGTGAAAGCGATATTTTCACCGTAGTTAACATTCCTACATCATTCCCATTAAGTAGAATGTCATCTACATACAGAACCAAGAAGGTAACCTTATCTCCACTGTACTTCCTGTAGACACAGGGTTCATTTGAATTCTGCTCGAAGTCAAACGATTTGACAGCAGAGTCAAAACGGATGTTCCAACTTCTAGAAACTTGCTTAAGTCCATAAATGGATCTATTAAATTTACATACCAAGTTTTCCTGACCTGCAGCAATGAAGCCTTGTGGATGCTGCATAAAAATGTCTTCAGTAAGATCTCTATTCAGGAATGCAGTTTTGACATCCATCTGCCAAATCTCATAATCATGGTATGCTGCTATAGCTAGCAGGATCTTAATGGATTTAAGCATGGCCACAGGCGAAAAGGTTTCCTCATAATCGATGTCCTCTTTCTGAGTGTACCCTTTCACCACTAGACGAGCTTTGAAGTTCTCAACCCTACCATCAGGGCCCTTCTTCCTCTTGTAAATCCATTTGCAACCGATTGCTTTTACCCTGGAGGGCAGATCTACCAAAGTCCAGACTCCATTGGTCTTCATTGAGTCCATCTCTGCTCTCATGGCTTCTATCCACTTCTGGGAATCTATGTCCAACATAGCTTCTGCGTAAGTCACGGGATCCTCCTCACTAGTCAAGGTTTCCACCAGGTAACTATCCTGGTCATAACCATAACGGACTGGTGGCCTGGATACCCGAGTGGATCTTCTAGGTTGGTCACTACCTGGAATAGGTAGTGAATACTTTCTGCTCACTTGGGTCATAGAATAGGTAATCTACAGAGCCTTTTGGGTAGTCTACAAATAGGCAACAACTGGTCTTGGATTCTAACTTGTCTGCACTCGTTCTTTTAACGTGTGCTGGACAGCCCCAAATCTTTAAGTGTCTGACACTTGGTTTCTTTTTGGTCCAAAGTTCATATGGAGTATTCAGAACCGATTTGGTTGAAACTCGATTTAGCACGTAAATCACAGTCTCTAATGCGTAACCCCAAAAGGATGTGGGTAACTTTGAGTGTATGAGAAGCGACCGGACCAATAAGGTCCTATTCCTTATCTCTGAAACATCGTTAAGTTGTGGTGTAGCAGGAGGAGCTAATTGTGATACTATCCCATTTTCCTTTAAGCAGTTCCTGAATTCGTCAGAGAGATACTCGCCACCTCGATCTGATCGAAGGGCTTTGATTTCTCTCCCTAACTGTTTCTCGACCTCTTGTTTAAACTCTTTGAACTTTTCAAAGGATTTAGACTTGTGTCTCATTAGGTACACGTAACCATATCGTGAAAAATCATCTGTGAAGGTGATGAAATATACATGTTGATTTTGTGTCCTAAGACTCAGGGGACTACATACATCAGTATGTATTAGGTCAAGTGTACTTGTACATCTTTCAGGCTTACCGTTAAATGGCCGTTTTGTCATCTTGCCTTGTAGGCAAGGCTCACAGGTGGGATGATCTTCTACTGTTAGAAAATCCAATGGACCGTCCTTTACCAACCTCATGATTTGGTCTACACCGATGTGGCCAAGTTGGTAATGCCACAGACACGTTGGATTAATTGTATCACGGGCTCTCTTCTTGGGGATTTCAGTCGATGTAGTTTCAGTTATGTTAGTTTCTAGAGAATGATGTAGAACATAGAGACCGTTCTCTAGTTCCCCGTATGCGATGAATCTGTTGTTTCTTTTAATAGTAATCGTATTACTAAAGAAAACAGAATAACCATCTACACACAATTTCGATACAGAAAACAAATTTCTCCTTAAATTTTGTACATAAAGACAATCTTTTAGTACAATCATTCATTCTCTAAAAAATAACTCCACAGTTCCTATGGCCGCGGCTGCAACAGTTGCATTAGTCCCCAAGTAGAGTGTGATTTCTCCTTCACTCAGCCTTCTACTTACCTTGAACCCCTGTAGTGAGTTACACGTTTGAGTTGAAGCCTCGGAGTCAATACACCAGGACGCAGAAGCTACCAACAGATTGGTTTTTATAACACAAGTATCAAAATTACCTTTCTTGGATTCCAGGTAGGTAGGACAATTCCTTTTCCAGTGGCCGGTCTTCTTACAGAAGTGATAGGCATCCGATGCTTTGTCTTTCTTCTGCTTCTTGCCCTTAGTGGCTTTCTTTTAAGGCTTCTTTGCCTTCCTCTTTCTCTTACCTGTCTTGCTAGCTTCAATAAGCATAGCTACGGGCTCATCCTTTTTAATCAGTTCTTCAGCTCTTTGCAACATATTGCTGAGCTCTTGTAGGCTGACATTCAACTTGGTCATGTTTTAGTTCATGATGAACGGATTAAAGGAAGGAGGCAAAGAATTAAGGATGGCATCTATCTGGGTTGCAAGGTCCAGCCCAGATCCAAGAGCCTCTGGTTCATTGTATCCCATCATCCGAAGACAATGGTCATGAACTTGCTGGCCCTTGGACATTTGTGTGGTCATGAACTGTTTCAAGACATTTTGTCGAATTGAACAATTTTGCTTTCATACATCATCCTGAGACTGTCAAATATGTTCTTGGCAAGTTCGATCTGATCGAACTGCCTCTGCATTGGGTTGTACAAGGAGGCAATGATGTAACACCGGGCAAGGGAGTTTTTCTCTTTCCATTCCTGATAGTCTCTCCTTCGGGCCTCAGAAGCCCTATCACCCGGACGCTCCGAGGCAAGATTCTTTGCCACTTTATCTAACTTTTCAGAGGCTAGGACCAGCATAAGGTTCCTGTACCAGTTGACATAGTTTGGACCCTTCTACTTGTTGTCATCAAGCAATTTTGCAAATGATCCGTTTGCCATTTTCTGATAAGAGAGCAAACATCAGTCCACAACCTAATTTGATTCATGTTCATTTCATAGATATAGATTTTAATCTACGTTCCATTTCCATTTATTCATCTCTGAGATTTCCCTCCTTTCTCAGTGACAGAGACTACGGGTTGTCTCTGGAAATGTGGAAAATCACATAGGGTGCATGGAGCCAACTGTTTCATCTGCATAACCCCACCGCCTTTCTGTGAAGGATCATATCCACTCATCATATGAGTTTTCCCTTTGGCCTCTGTCAGACAAGGTTCGGAGCCATTTTCAGGTAAACCTTTCTGTCCAATGAGTGCTTACCCATCATATTCGTGAACGCCAAGGTACCGTGAGAGAGTTCCCATTTTTTGGTGAAGCCCCTCCCACATCGGTCTATGACGCCCCTATCATATTATGAAACACTTAGACAAGCACAACAGCAAATGGATAACCCATTTTCTGGTGCGTTTCCTCATTACTGAAGGACCAATCCTCATGCTAATGATGGAAGGCCTTTAGAGAGTTCATCATATGAATCTTCCTATCACATGCACTCATATTAGCTAGAGGGAATAGTTAATTACGCCCTAGTTTTATCTAGATCAAACCAAAGTGGCTCCCATTGACTTTCATAAAGTCAGATTTTGGTGGGCCAAAATCGGCTAGGGTTCTGCACGTAGCCCCTTGATGAGGTGTGGGGCCCACCACTGAGGGAGGTCATCCAATGACCAAAAGGGACACCATGCCAATGATGTGCATTCAGCCATGGTGTGCGCAAGAGCCACTGTTGATTGAGCATGGGCCAAGCACTTATGACCCATGTACATAGCACATCACACATCCATACATCTCATGCAGGGATAAATTGATCAAATCAATTAATCATCTATAAGGCACACTTGAAGCCCATTTTAAATCCATAATATTAACCATTAATATTATCTAGTTATATGGGCCGAATGGTTCAACCCATATAGCTTTATGTGTTAAGTGGGCTTTTAGCAGTTTTAACTATTTAAAACTGGGCCTTTACAGGTTGGGCTGAATTAACCATTTAATTAAATATCAATCCTCAGGCCCAATAGTGGAAAAATTAGGGCTGACTTTCAGCTGTGATTAAACCCTAGATTCGGTCCAAACAATTTTGAACCAATCTTGGTTCGAATGGGTCTAGGGTTTGATCTTTAACTAAATCTTTAATTCAAGAAGATAATCTGAAATTAAATACTGATAAAAAAAATCAAGAATCAGTCAAACAGGGCTGTTCGCACAATCCATCATGCAAAACAGAGGTTATATCACAGTTTGCAGTTTCATAAGCTACAAATTGCAGATTGCAATTCTCCTATCTGCGAAATCTCCTCTGCGAATTCTCCTTTTCTGCGCTGCCATCTTCGGTAAAAAAATAAAATAATTAGAAATCCTAATTTCTATTAATAATTACATCAAATCGAATACCTATACATTCAGTCTAAAAAATAAAAAATAAAAATTTTACAGACCAAATGTAATAAAGCAATCTAAAATCTGCAAAAAAGCAGGTTCCCTGCGCAAATCAAGATTTCGATATCCTCTTGTACGAACAGCCCCTAAATCAAGAAAATCATAAAGAACAATTCTAAATAATAATCATATTTATATACAATTAATTTCATATTATTCGCCCATTAATTTTGGGAACAAATTTCCCAAAACCCATATCTGCGCAAATCAGGTAGAACGCCTTCTGCCCATTTGCGCAGGTTCAAATCTGAAACAAATTGGTTCATGATTTGAAACCTGACTCTGATACCACTGAAGGGATGAGAGATTCAACGTATGGACGCCCAAATCTTGTGGAATAAAGGGGGCGAATTTCAAAAATTTTTCTCTCCCTTCAACTGGGAATTGCATTCCCTATTTAGAAAATCATATTTTCAATGATCATTCTTGCACTATAAACTGAACCAGATCTGAACCAGATCATAGATTCAATTAATCCCACACTGTATGTGCCAGTTGAGACAGGTCACCCCAACCGACTTGGTGGCACCACAGTGTCAGCCTTATCAGGATAGGTCTCCCCAGACCGACCCACTGGCTGTGAACATTCTAAACTAACACGAGTCTCATTAAGTATCTAGTTTAAGGGTATTACATAGAAACATACAAAGGGAACATGAATCAAATATGCACTTTTATTCATTTACAATAAACTCATAAAGTACATCAATCTGATTGAAGCTAAGGGCATACAAAACTGTCTAACACTTGATATTATTTCTTTCTAAAAGAAATAATCTTGAAGCCGTGCTCACATCCTTGGCATGATTCTTGCTGAAGAATCGGGGTTCTTGTTGAAGAACCTCCCTATTGATCCTACCTCATCCTAAGTTGTGTCACCTTCAGTGGAGGACGGATTTGATGTTCTCTTTGAGCATGAGTACCTACATTTGGAGGAGCATTTGCATGGGTTCTGTGTTAGGTGCCTCTCTCCCTAATCTTTGGTTCAGATCTGGTATAGTTTGTTTCAAGAACAATCAATGAAAAATGTAGTTTTTCTAAAACTGGGAATAGGATTCATAGAAGGGAGAAAAAAGAAATTTTTGAAATTTCAACAAACCTTCCTACATGGTTTGGCCATCCATATGATGGATCTCCCTTCACTTCACATACTTGTATAAATTTTTAGATGTCCTCCTTATTAACTTCTAGCATTAATCTCCAATCAATATAATTTAATGGTTCATACTCTCTAAGATGGAATAATATACCCAAGAAGTGAGATAATAAGCATCCTTTCTCACCAATGTGTTGTCCTTATTCATTAAAAGAAACCTTAACGCGTTTTTCTAGTAGATCTTGTCATAAACAAAAGAGATATCAATATACATGGCATTTGAATCATGTGAATAAATTTGAAGATTAACATTTATCATATTAGTACTCGGTTGGTGTTGTGTAGGTTCATCTGAATGGGGCTCATTTGCGTGCTCACCGCCTCATATCAACCTAACACATTGAAATAAAATACAATCCCGAATCAAAATAGTTTTAATATCCAAATTATAAAACCTAAAATCAGATCTAGCAGTTGATAGTATAGATATGGTTAAGTATCATTAGTCGCAAAGCATTTCTTATAACAAGGAGGGACGGGTTCGGACTACATTTTATTTTTTACATAGTATTATTAGTCACAAATCTTCCAAGTTTTAACACATAAGTGTCCCTCAGCCTTTTCTCAATATTTTATTTATCATATTACACACCATCTTTGCCACTAGTTACCAAATATGAAAGGACAACATTGGATATAGTATCATATATGAAATTAACACTAAAGTCCCGTTCGCTTTTCGGTAAATTACTTACTTGGGTAAGTTTTTCCTGGGAAGCACTTACCTAGCTAAGTGCATTTACCCATGTTCTTTTATTTCCCAGATAAATAAGGCAATGACCATTTTATCCATAAAAATCTATTATTAAAAGGGGCATTTTTGTCCCATTTAAGTGTTGGCAGCATTTCCCCTAAGTGGGAAAGTTATTTACCCACTTAAGACATGGGTACCACTTACTCGGGTAAGTGGTACCTAAGAAAACAAACTTTTCCTTGGTCCCCACAAAAATCTGAAGAAAAAACATGAGATTCTTGGTCAATAGGATACAAAATCCCATTGACCAACTTCCCCCCCCCTCAAAATCCAAAAAAAGAACGCCCCCTAATAATTAAGTATTGGATACGATGACACAACACCCATGTACAGGTATCAGGATATCATAGCTACTTTGATTAAAATGCCTAGCTTTGGACGTTCTAAAAGAAAAATCACCCTCAGTATATTGGTTTCATTTTATACAACCAGCTCTAACCTATCTAATAAGGAGTTTTAGCTCATTGATAGAGCATCACTCGTGTGATTGAGTGGGTTATTGTTATGACGTATTGTCATTCATGTCGCAGAAAATGGTCCGTTACAATCCAAAACGAAGTAGCAGATTTAAGCATGCACCCAAAGGAAGTAACATAATCATCAAAACCAAAGGCCCTAATTGAAATTCAAGAAAATCCTGTTGTCAAATTGATCTATAGGCTGGTAAGTGCATTTACCCATGTTCTTTTATTTTTCATGCAAATGTGGCAATGACCATCTTAGCCATAAAAATTCCATTATTAAAAGGGGCATTTTTGTCCCATCCAAGTATTGGCAACTTTTCTCTAGATGGGGGTAAGTGATACCTAGGAAAATATATTTTCACTAGTCCCCACATAAATCTGAAAAATGAACATGGGTTTCCTGGTTAATGGGAATCAAAATCCCATCGACCAACTTCCCCCTCTCAAAATCCATAAAAAAGAATACCCCGTAAATACAGTCTGAATTGTCTGGAGAATCTGTTACGGTTCACATACATGCTAATAATTAAATAAAACACTAATTGTGCCTTGAGGCCAAGCCTCAAATGGTCTGTTGAACTCCTATTTCTAAAATATGTAAAGCCATGATATATTTCTTTGACTTGCTCGTTCTTTTTTTTTTTTTTTTTTTTGCTCTGCTTTGTTATTCTAAGGTGATTATGAAGAGAATCAAGTGAAAAGGTGATTCTGAAGCTTTCTAATATGTTAGTTTCAAAATTGAATGTGTCAATACACAAGTTTTGTACCCTACCCACATACAGATATGCATATGTGTTCTTGCTTACAGATTTTGGGGTTTACCTAAGTGAACACCCCGTATCCATGTCAAAGTCTTAAACTTTGAGTCCATGTTCAGAAATCATATAATGACTTAAAGGATTTAATATGTGGTTTATGACATCTGCATCATGAACAAAGACTTTCTTTAAGCTCACTTGTTCTAAGGTTCTCTCTTCTATCAATTAGTTGAAGGTATTATGTAGTCTCTCTTATCTGATCTGTTTTTTCACTTTCTTCTATTATTGAAGTATTCCTCACAAGCTTTGCCCTTTCTGATGGGACATTATTTTTTCGGAAAAAAAAAAGAAACCTCGCACCTTGAAGTATTCTACACCAAGATGCTTCCACCATTCCTGCTTTATGAGCTTCCATGATCCTCTGTGCTGCTTCTCTAGCTGCAAACTTCTCTCTCTTCTCTAGAGTAGCGACGATTTGAATTACCCAAAGTCTCATCAAGAGTTGAGTTCATGCCCCCTATTTCCTGTAATATGTACTTCAGATTAGTAATTGTGCTTGGCTCAACCAAATCTAGTAATTGTGACAGGATGGCACAATAACTTTGCTTCGTTGGAAAGGCAACAAGACTTGATCATTTTTGAAAGGGTTTGGTGGAGGTTGTTATTATTTCAGGACCAAGATCTAAACAAGCTTGTGGAGCTTAAAGCATATCATACACAGATGAAGGACAATGGAAGATGTGTTTAGATTGTGTTTCAACTTTCAACACTCTTAGGATTTTAGGATCAATTTCAGCATATCATGATTTTAGATTTAATTAGATATCTCAAGAGTTAAGTTTGTGTTTACATTGTTAATTTAGGGAGTTTGAACTTTATAGCCTTTAGAACCTAGCTTGGATTGCTTCAGTGTGGCACTAGTGTTTTAATTTCAGCATATCATGTCTGTGCTTCAATCCAAACAATGATAACATGTTTAAGAGAAGCAGGTTCTCTTTGTTTCTCTATGATATTGTACCTGAATTCCTACTGGATATCAGGAAACAAATTCATTTCCATTGTTTTATATGAATGGAAGGAATTTACATGACATGACTGGCCTATTCTAGAAAATCACAGTTGTAAACTGATAGTGGGTAGTGCAGATACAATCCATGCATGTTGCAATTCAAAAATGCATAAGTAATTTAGAGGATGGTAAAAACCCAAGTATGACAGAGGTTCCAGCTCTTCTTGATAGCCAAGTATCCAGTCAGCTACCTCCAGAATGCCAGAAAACTGGTGATGTTTCACAGGAGGAGCTAGGGTCTTTGTATTAAGAGCCCAAAGGCCTTGGGCACCAAAGAATGCAATCAAAGTGATGATCAACCAATTGTAGAGCAGGAGAGTGCAATTGATGGGGTTCCAATCAATATGCAATTTGAAATGGAACTCTCTCCCTGATCAATTGCAGAAATGTGATCCTGTTATGAGCAAGAAAACGTCGAAGAAGAATCCTGTGGTAAAGTTTCAGTTGAAGAAAGTATAATGGAAACTAATTCTATCACAGGGAAATCTGAGATATGTGGAATTCTCAAGTCAAGTTTGGCACTGATTCATTGCCACTTGATGTTCCAGATGATGTGGTATTGTAGGTTGAGAAAACTGTCATTTTGGAGGTAAAGAAAGCTGTCATTGATCAGTTTGATGCTTCTGACCATGAAATTCTAAAGGCAGAGGGTCCAACTGTTGAATTTTCTGCTCTTTAGGACTCTGCTATTATGGTTAATGAGGTTTCAGCAACGAATGAAGGCCTCTCAAGTTTAAAGCAGACTTTATTGTCCCATGAAGACATTTCAACCACAGGAAACAGTATCCTAGATGCTGCTGCGACCAAGGTTCCAATCAGCTTTGCACCACCTGATTCGGTTCCCGAGCATCATCTCCCACCTCAAATTCCAATGACACCGAAGAAGTCATCCAACATGAAGCTATGAACACCACTTAAAAGGACAATCTCAAAGTCTTGGAGGAGGATGAAGAGAACATTGACAACAGTGCCAGAAAACTGGATGTTGGCAGTGGAATTAGAGATGCCAAGCTGATAACAGTTGTTGCAGAAGAGAAGGAGAACAGGGACAAGGGTGAGGACACTGCACAAAAGGCACTGAAGAACACCAGTCCAAGGCTATTGGGGAAGATGTTCAAAGAGAAGATGCAGATTGGAGAAGCAAAAAACTACAATAGATATTTCTTCTTTGAAGATTTGCTAATATTTTATGTACAGGACTCACTGGTGGCTCACATTGCTTTTTGATATGGGTTTCCAATGAAAAACCAAAAAATCGAACTGAACCAAGAAAACCGAATTGGAAAATGCGGTTAACCAAATCGATCAGTTCGGTTTCGGTTTGGTATTTTTGAAAAACCGAAAGACCGGTTCGGTTTTCTATATATTATATATAAATATATACGTATATTATATTTATAATAATCTATTTATAAATATATTATATATTTTTATAATATTTATAATATATTATTATACATATATTTATATAGTATACATTATAAATATAAAAAGCCAAAAAACCGAAACCAACAGACCGGTTAATCGGTGGTATCGGTTCGATTTCAGTTTGGAGAAATGGAAAAACCAGTGGTACCAGTTTAGTTTGAAAAAATTGCCCATGGTTCGGTTAACCGAACCGTGGACACCCCTACCCCTACTTTTTGGTAACTGCAGGAGCAGAAATTGGGAACGACAAGAACATTTGTTCAAGGTCTTACCGGAAACAGTTGGTTTCCGAAGGAAAAGAAAACTAAGATCACTTTTGGGCTTAGGAGGTTATTTCCGCTGCTATAGGCCTATTTTGTTGTATTACCTTCTTGACTTGTTCTATTACCTTCTTGACTTTGATTACTGGGTATCTTACAACGCTATTGTGATAATTTTGCTATTATTGTACTTTCAAAACATGAACCGCATAGTAAAGAGTTAAACATATTAGCATCCAATATCATTATGTTCATGAAAACGTGCACGATGATTTAATAATTGTATCTTATGTTGCTTTTGATGGCAATATGGCAGACCTTTGTTACCATGTGTGCACATTTGTTTTGGGTAGCTGCTGTTGTTTCTTGTCATCTAGGTGGTGCATTTAAATACACAAGAAATTGTTTCTACATGCTTATTTTGACATCAAGATGAGTTGTACTATCATGGTTTGTTAACCGTTATTAGTTGTACTATCATCGTTTGTTAATCGTTATTAGTGATATAGTGCGATCTCACTCTTTCCTGTTGGAGGATGATTTGGTTTTCAGTCGGACGGCGAGTTGGGCGAATCTACGAAACAAGATCAGAGGACCCGGGGTGGCTAGCCCCGGCGAGGTCACTCCGATGCTTAAGTTAGTAATCTGATGCAAGCTGAATAGCTTTGAGAATGTAGAGAGCTAGAGAGCTAGAGAGCAGAGAAATCACGTGTACTTTGTGCCCTCGGGGTTGGAGCCTTTATATAGTTGAGTAGTCGTGGGGCACACAAAAGAGTTTTGGGATATCCAGGATGTGGAGATGGAGTTCGATCCACTTCTGAAGGAGCAGTATACAGGTAAGGCTTATCTCGTTCCACTTCCGATTCCGACGGACTCAAGATAAGTCCTTATCGTGATCCCAGAAAAAGTAGGGGTCAGTTAACTCATCATGAACTCGAGGGATTCGAGATTCGTTGGAGAGACCGCTGGAGTCAGTTATGTGGTGATTCGAGTTACTGGTTTTGAGCTGGTACTTTGGTCTTTTGGTTCCAAACTGGCTTGAATACCAAGGTGCCTCGATTCCGAGGTGGCCCTACTCCGAGGTGAGCCTTAAGCCGAGGCAGCCTTTGTGCTGAGGTGACTGAATACGCGAGTTCAATTGTTGCGAACTGAGCTTGTCAGGTTGAGTTGTCATCTCTTGGTCAGGTCGTGTCCACGTGTTCCCTTTTCACTAGGTCGGGCCAAATCATCCTTCATCAATTGGCCCCCACTCCCCGAGCTAGGGGTCTTGAACCAGTGCAGGGAGTTCATGACGAGTCTAGGTGGATTTGGCACAAGGTCCAAGCGGCTTGTCAGGTGAATCGTTGGTCGGACCTGTTCGGTCTCCCGGCTCAACCAGGAATAACCAATGTCGCATCTAGTTTACGTGCGGCTGTCATGCCATCTATAAACTCTGCGGATGACAAAACGCGTGCTAAACCGATTTCAACCTCGGGGGTCGCGTAGTCGATTTTCCTAGGAGTCGTTGGATCACTTTGATATCGACCGTTGATTCTCTGACACATCGGCTATAAATAGGGCGCCCAAGACTCATTTGCTTCGCCACAAATTCACTACCCTTCGGTCTGAGGTCGCGCTCAAGTCCTTTAGCTCGATGTTTCTTCAGTTCGGTGTCTTTTCGAGATTGTCTTCCTCTCCTCGGTCTTTCCTTTGGTGAGACTTCCCTAGCTCTCTTTTATGATTCTGCATCTTCCATGCCTATTTTCAGTTTTGATAGTCTTTAAGATGGGAGCGGTGGATCCGCTGGAGCCCAGGTGGGTACCTCAGCTCAGGCCTTAGATTGCCCTACCGAAGAAGTTACTTTGGGTCAAGATGCGGTCCACGATCCTCCTAAGGTTGAATCACCCAGGGGGGAGCGAGAGGCCTCAGGTGATCTGGCTTCCACCTTGCATTGAGGTTGGCAGCCAAATAACTTTGGCCCATCAACAATGACGGCGGACAGGCTCTTGTCCCTAGTAGCTCAGTGTAGGCTTTTGAATGACTTAGCCTACCGTATTCCCCTAAGTAACTTCCATTGGGAGCACGGTCACGATGAGATCGTCTCAGGCCTTAGATTGCCCTACCGAAGAAGTTACTTTGGGTCAAGATGCGGTCCACGATCCTCCTAAGGTTGAATCACCCAGGGGGGAGCGAGAGGCCTCAGGTGATCTGGCTTCCACCTTGCATTGAGGTTGGCAGCCAAATAACTTTGGCCCATCAACAATGACGGCGGACAGGCTCTTGTCCCTAGTAGCTCAGTGTAGGCTTTTGAATGACTTAGCCTACCGTATTCCCCTAAGTAACTTCCATTGGGAGCACGGTCACGATGAGATCGTGATCTTTGAGGAACAACTCGTAGCTGGTCTTCGTCTTCCACTTCACCCCTTAATAGTCAAAGTCATAAAACTTTTCAATATTACCATTGACTAGTTGCACCTGAACTCCATTCGTAACATAGTAGGAACTGAAGACAAGGGAAGCTTTTCGATCTTGGGCGGAGCTTGGTTTGAAGTTCATGGACTATGTGACCGAGGACAAGCTCGTGCAGGCCAGTTTGAGTCTTGGTAGGTCATCATTTGTTGTACTTCCTTTGCTTTATCTTGGTATTGTTTCTAATTGTGCTTTGGTTGTAGCTATCATGGACAACCCCGTGACCGAACTTTCCGGTAGTATGAATAAGGGGAAGAAGAAGCGAGCTTCGAAAAGAGCTCACATAGAGTCTCCGCCATCTGTCGTTCCAGAGCTCGAGCAGCCATCGTCCATCGAGCAACCTCCCGTGATTGACTTGGTCGAGGAGAAATCCGGGAAGCTTTCCCTGCCCCATGCGTCTGAGGAGGTGATGTCTTCAGAGCCTGCCCTTGCAGCTGTCTCTTCTTCAGGCTGCAATGAAACAACTCGGAGCATTCTGACTCCGAATTATAGCCTTCTCAAGAGCCAAAGCGCAGTGTACACCGAGGAGGTTGCTAGCTAGGTCGAACTGCTGGTCGCTCAGCTCAGAGCACGAGCAACTACCCACTACATGGTGGTAGGTTTTCTGACTTAACTTCTTCGATCTTGTGCTAACACTTGTTTTCTTTTGGCAGGTGAACTCCACTATCCAGCCTTGACTTATTAGTCCAAGGTGCATTTGAAGCAGGCTCTCACAGCCGAGTCTTCTTCCTGCGAGGCTCACACCGAGCTAAACTTGGCTCGCAATGAAGTTAACCAGCTAAAGAAGGATGCACGGGCTAAAAGGGAGTAGATCACACTGTTGATGTCCGAGAAGGAGAAGCTCACATAGTAGAAGGCAACGCTAAAGAGGGAGGTGGAGAACCTCGAAGATCACGTAAAGGAGCAGACTAAGATGCTCCTTCAAGCAGTGGAGGAGGCCAAGGTCAAGGCCATCGAGGAATACAAGGCCTCAGAAGAGTACCGGAAAGAGATGATCTAGGCGGGGACTATGAGCTACCGCAAAGGCTTCAAGCTCAGTAGGTGGTTGACCCGCCATGAGTTCGCTCAGCTCGATCTTAGTACCATTACTACCTCGAGGATTACAAAGGAAATGGCTGCCGAAGCTGTTGAAGATCCGGACTCCGATGCAGAAAGCGACAGTGACTTGCTCGATGACGTCGAGGAGACCGGTGCTGATGAGAGCTGTATGGACCCTCCTGCTGAAGCCTCGAACAAGGGTGAGGAGCCCCGAGATGACTAGAAGCCTTCTGACCCTCTACTGTATACCCCGGGCCTCCGAGTTCGGTTCATAGTGGAATTTTTTTTTTGTCTTGTACTCAAAAACTTTACATCAATGAAATATAAACATTTTGACTATTTGTGCAAAATTCTCTAAGTGTGAATAACTCCCAAACTACCAAATAGAAGTAGAAATGTGTAGGTTACCCCGAAATGTCAAGCTAACGAGCTGGACTGCAAGTAGGGATAACCGAAATAAAATTTTTCCAAGTGTAGGTTACCCCGAACTGTCGAGCTAACAACCTAGACTAGGAGTAGGGGTAACTTCGCATATTGTACGCCGAGGTGGGCGGACATTGTAGGGTATATACTCGACCTGTCTGTGCATGGGCTACTTGCTTAGGTGTCGGTTATCCCTTAGAACCGAGCTGTCAGGCCTGACTTTAAGTGGGATCAACCTGTTGTTATATGCCGAAGTGGGCTAGACGTCGTAGGGTTTATACCCGAACTGTATATGCCTTACGCATGAGGGCTGATTTGCCAATGCTGAAGAGGAGACTAGGACTTGTTCGCCTCTGCCGAAGAGGCAACTAGGACTTGTCTACCCATGCCGAAGAGGCGACTGGGACTTATTCGTAATGTCGAGGTCATATGTCAGCTCGGCATCATGGCCCTTGGGCTCCTGGGAGTGACTTGTAGTTCTCTCTCTAGTTTGGTGATCATAAGTAGTATCTTCTCAGGTTGCCAATGTTTCACGCTCAAGGTACTTGATTCCCTTCCAAGGTCTCGAGCTCGTACATACGTTCCCCAAATACCCGTCTTACTTGGTATGGACCTTCCCAGTTCGGTTCGAGCTTACCAACACCGGGCTCAGGTAACATAACCTTTCGCAAAACCAGGTCGCCGACACGGAAGTGTTGCTTCTTGACCCGAGCATTATAGTACCGATCTACTCTATGTTGGTAAGCTACAGTTCGAATATATGCCAGGTCTCATACTTCTTCCACCAGGTCTAGGTTAGTACGGAGGTCGTCATCATTTGTCTCATCGTCGTAGGCCTCCAAGCGTAGTGCAGGAACCTCGATTACTGCAGGGATCACCACTTCTATGCCATAAGTGAGGTTGAAGGGAGTCTCACCTGTGGCAGTCTTGATGGTGGTTTGGTAGGTCTAGAGCACACTGGGCAGTTCGTCTACCCACAATCCTTTGGCTCGAGCTAAGCGAGCTTTCAGTCCATAGAGTATGGCTCTGTTGGTGACTTCCGCTTGCCCATTTGTTTGAGGGTGTGCCACCGAGGTGAAATTTTACTGAATTCTCATCTCAGCACACCAATTCTGAAACTTGATGTCCTCGAATTTCTTCCTGTTGTCAGAGATGAGTACCCGAGGTGGCCCAAAGTGACACACTATGCTTCTCCAAAAGAAGTTTTGTATGTTGCGGGCTGTGATCGTTTTTAGGGGTTCCACTTCCACTCACTTCGTAAAATAGTCCACTGCTACGACCAGAAACCTCCTTTGTCCTGTCGCTGGCGGGAATGGGCCAAGTATGTCGATTCCCCACTGTGCAAAGGGCCATGGGCTGGTGAGGTATTTGGGATCGGCAGTAGGTCAGTAGTGGATGTTGGCGTGCCTCTAACACTTGTTGCACTTCTTGACAAGTTTGAGTATGTCTGCCTTCATCGTGGGCCAGTAGTAACCTTGTCGTAATGCCTTCTGGGCAAGAGCCCTACCCCTCAAGTGTTCGTCGCACAAGCCTTCATGGGTATCACGGAGAACGAGCTCGGCCTCTGAGGGTCGCAAGCAGCGCAAATAGGGGAGCGTGAAAGATCTCCTATATAGTTGTCTGTCTATAATGACGTACTTAGCCGACTGGCATTCTACCCTTTGGGCCACATTGCATTCTGTGGGGAGGGTCTCGTGAAGCAGATAACTCAGGAGTGGTTCAACCTAGCTCGGCTATGCTTGTGTTATAGGAGCGACCTCTCTTGCCCCCCGGGAATGCTAGGCTGAGGTATGTCCTCTATATACATGGTCCGCATGGTATTGCTACTTGTGTTGGCTAACCGGGACAAGGCATCGCCCTCTGCATTCTCAGATCTTGGGATCTGCTTAATGAAATAGGAAATGAAGCCGCGCAATATCTCCCTGACTTTGGCCAAATAAGCTGCCATGGTGGGGTTGCGGGCTTCATATTCACCGCTGACTTGGTTGACCACGAGCTGGGAATCACTACATATGACAAGATGCTTAGCCTTAACTTCCTTTGCTAGAGCGAGCACAACGACTAATGCTTCATACTCTGCTTCATTGTTCGATGCTGCAAACTCGAACCGTAGTGCTTATTCTAGCTTCACCCTACTTGGTCCGTACAAAATTATTCCTGCACCGCTTCCTTGTTGGTTGGATGAGCCGTCAACGTGGAGGATCTAGGGCTCCTCAGCCCAGGTCGGACCAGCTCTAACCGGGATTGGTGCCACACTAGTTGAAGCTTCTACCATGTGCTCGAGCTCGTTCAATTCGGGAGTTACGGTACTAAACGAACATTCTACCATGAAATCGGTCAAGGCTTAGGCTTTAATCGCCGTCCGAGGTTCATACCGGATGTCGTACTCGTTGAGTTTGATAGCCCACTTCGTCAATCTGCCAAACACCTCGGGCTTGAGCAAGATCTGTCTCAGAGGCTTGTTGGTGAGGATGACGATGGTGTGGGCTTGGAAGTACGGATGAAGCTTGCGAGCTGCTATGACTTGCGCGTACGCTAGTTTCTCGATCTCTGAATACCTTGTTTCACCATCCTGCAAAACTTTGCTAACATAGTAGATGGGTCATTGAACCCGATCTACCTCTTTGCTCAGTACCGAGCTAACCACCTCGTCACTCGCAGAGAGGTACAACTTTAAAATATCCCCTTCCTCGGGTCGGGTCAAAATTTCGGTACTAGCTAAGTATCTTTTTAGCTTGTCAAAGGCAAGATGACAGTCCATGGTCCACTCGAAGTCTTTACTCTTTTTTATAGCCTTAAAGAAAGGTAGGCAGCGATCTACCGACATAGACATAAAACGACTCAGAGCGGCTATCCGACCATTCAGCCTCTGAACCTCTTTTAGCTTACGAGGTTGGCTTCGATGCCACGTCAGTTAACTATGTAGCCCAAGAATTTACCCGAGGTGACCCCGAAGACACACTTGTTGGGATTTAATTTCATATTATATTTTCATAAAATTTCAAAAACATTTTGCAAATCGTTTAATAAGAAATTTGAAAATTGGGCCTTAATGACCATGTCATCTACATAACACTCAACTTTATTGCCAATTAATGGCTCAAAAATCTTGTTTACAAGTCTTTGAAAGGTTGCCCCGACATTTTTTAGTCCGAATGGCATAACCTTATAGCAATACAATCCGAGCTCAGTTATAAAGGCCGTATTTTCTTCATCAGCGGGGTCCATCCTGATCTGGTTGTAACCAGAGTGCATCCAAGAAGCTTAGCAACTCATGCCCTGAGGTCGCATCCATTAGGTGGTCGATCTTGGGCAGCGGGAAACAGTCTTTTGGGCTGACTCTATTTAGGTCGGTATAATCGACGCACATGCACCATTTACGGTTGGCATTTTTTACTAGATCTGGGTTAGCTACCGAGCTAGGGTAATGGACTTCCCTGATGAAGTTTGCCGCTAAGAGCTTCCCGACCTCTTTTCGGCCACGTGCCGACCTCCACGGGTACTGAAACTCGCCCTGTCTATTGCTGGACTCGGGGGAATTCTTTCTCTAGTCTCCTACCGGTCTGGTTGGCGATTTTCCAGGCTTCTTCCTTCTCGTTGTACGAAGTTCTTCAAATACCCACGGCGGATGAACTCCTCTATCTCGTCGCGGAGGTTTCTACAATTCTCCGTACTGTACCCGTGGTCTTTGTTAAAGTGATAGTAGGCATTCCTGTTTCTGGTAGCGGGATCCCCCCTCAACCTAGGAGGCCACTTGACAAAGGAGGAGTCTTTGATAGCCATCAAGATTTCTCCTCGCTTAATGTTGAGGGGTGTGTATTTTGTCCTTTCAACAGGTAGGGTTCTAGAACGTTGACCTGACTTGCGAGATCATGAGGGAGATCGGCTCCCATACTTGTTTCCTCCCCTGATGGGGTCAGTCCTCTGATTCATCTCTTCCTCGGTTCTGATGAACAGGTCGGCAAGCTTGAGGAATTCTATGATTTTCGTTTTGTTGGCCGCCGCATACCATTTGAATTCCTTGTGAGTTATGCCCTTTTTGGCTGTCGTGAGTCTCACCATTGGGTCAAGGTCGGGGATCTGCAGGCAGGAGTCATTTAAGCGCTTGACGTAGCTTCTAATGGACTCCCCTTCTCTTTGTACTACATGAAGCAGGCTCTCTTGTGACCCCGGGCACTTCTTGCTAGTGATAAAGTGCGAGGTGAATAACTCTATGAACTACGCCCAACTCCTGATTGATCCTAGCACGAGTGCGAGCTACTCCTTTGAATGTGGTGGAGAAATCTACACACATGCAGGACTCCTCAACCCCAGCTAGGTGCATTTGGGACTAGAAAGAGTCCATATGATCATTAGGATCAAAAGAGCTCGGGAGATAGAGAGGACGACCTGGAGAGTAGAGGAGCAGTCTTTGTAGCTACTGAGCTCACCTCTTCTTTACCTTTAATATGTTACTGTTGATTTGGTCTCGCGAGCTGACTATTCTGAACTGGAGTTCGGTGTGCCTTGCGACGCTTTCGTTGTTGTTTCGTCATCGGCTCTGCATTGGTGCTGCTAACCTCTGTATGTTCCGGTATTTTTCTACCACGAGGTAGCTCTTGGTTCCTTGGATTTTGGGGCTGACTGTCATGGATGGAAGGGCCTTGCCTTGAGTTCGCAGCTAGAACCCCAAACCGGTTACCTGCGAGCGACCCACCTTCTTGATGTGAACGTCGAGGAAGAATGGCTCTATTGGGTTGAGTGTCCCCAGACCTGTTTCCGATGTTGCCTTGTGAAGCGGGCGGGGTGATCTGTCCGTCTCTCCTCCCACGAGGTGAGACTTGGCTCCCGAGAGGAAGTGCGACCTGGGAAGTCTCTTTTCCTCAGTGGGGAGATCGAGTGATGTTCTGCACGCGAGGTCGGTTCTGCTGAGTTGTTGGGTGCCAGGGTGGAACTGACTACTGGCTTTGCGGCAGTGGAGGGAACTGCTGCCGGTAGTACTGGTAGAACATATGCTACAGGTATTGCTAGAACTGCTGGACCTAGTGCATTTGGACCTGGATGGCCCGCACGTAGTGTACTAGGTCGTCGAAATGGGATTGCCCGACTCCAGGGGAACCACAGACAGTTCAGCGAGGGTTGTGCCTAACACTGGAGGGAGTGGGGCATTCACCTGCGTAGTGTGTTGTGGCACGGTTAGTGTTGGGACCCCAGCCGCAGTAAGTGGTATGGTGAACTAACCAATGCACACTGATGGTAGGTGAGGTTGCCCCCAGAGACGTTCATCTCACTACCAATTGACTGGAAGATGCCATTGATTTCATATGAAAGCTGTTAATTGTGAAGGCTTTTTTATCGTCATCCCACAGATGGTGCCAGTTGATGTAGCGCGATCTAACTGCTCCCTGTTGGAGGATGATGGCTTTCAGTCGGACGGCGAGCTAGGCGAATCTGCGAAACAAGATCAGAGGACCCAGGGTGGCTAGCCCGGTGAGGTAACTCCGATGCTTTAGTTAGTAATCTGATGCGAGTTGAATAGCATTGAGAATGTAGAGAGCTAGACAGCTAGAGAGCAGAGAAATCACGCGTACCTTGTGCCCTCGGGGTTGGAGCCTTTATATAGTTGAGTAGTCATGGGGTGCACAAAAGAGTTACGGGATATCCGGTATGTGGAGATGGAGTTCACTCCTCTTCCAAAGGAGTAGTATATAGGTAAGGCTTATCTCGTTCCACTTCCGATTCCGACAGAGTCAGGATAAGTCTTTATCATGATCCTGAAAAAGTCAGGGTCTGTTAACTCATTATGATCTCGAGGGATTCAGGTTTCGTTGAGAGACATTTGGAGTTGGTTATGTGGAAGTCAATTACATGGCAATTCGAGTTACTGGTTCCGAACTGGTACTTCGGTCTTTTAGTTCCGAACTGGCTTGAATAACGAGGTGCCTCGATGTCGAGGTGAGACTTGCGCCGAGGTGGCCCTGCTCCGAGGTGAGCCTTAAGCCGAGGTGGCCTTTGTGCAGAGGTGACTGAATACACGAGCTCAATTGTTGCAAACTGAGCTTGTCAGGCTGAATTGTCATCTCTTGGACAGGTCGTGTCGATGTGTCCCCTATTCACTAGGTCGGGCCAAATCATCCTTCATCAATTAGGATTTTTATCTCATTATGTTATGCCCAATTTTTACTTTGTGACTTGGGAGTGGTGATTTTTAAGTACTTTGACATGAAAATGCGTTTACTTGCTTTAAACTAGCTAGGGTCCCTTCATGCTCAAGTATTTATTAGAACTATTAAAACCAAATTTGTTGATATCCACTATATTTATTTGGGTTTAATTATCAATTACTAACTTTTTATTTGTTTTCAAATTAGAGTGAATATTCATAAAGAGTTTTACTATTTAATATAGGGAAAATTCCCGATTAGTACCTTGTACTTTTGGCCTAGTTACAGTTTGGTCCCCAAACCTTAAAATGTGACAATTCAGTAATCACACTTTCATAACGTACCAATCCAGCACCTAACATTAACCAGCCCTTAAGTGACATTTGAAAAGACACAAATGCCCTCCAAGTCTCATCAAATTTTCTTTATCAACCATCCAAATGTTGTTAAGAAATGAACAACCCCAAATCCTTGCCTCTTCTATTCAAGAAAGTTGGGATCACCAGAATGCCCACTGAGATGTGATCCCAAATTTATTAAATAGAAGAAACAATGATTTGAGACTATTCATCTTTTATCAATTCTTGAATGATTGATAAAGAGAATTAGATGACACTCAAAGGTCATTTGTATCTTTTAAAATGCCACTTAACGGCTGATTAATGAATTTATTAACAGCAGGTATTAGATTGATACATTATAAAAATCCGAGTACTAAATTGCCGTATTTTATTGTTCAGGGACCAAAATGTCACTAGGCACAAACTAATTGGGAATTTTGCCATAGAGTCTTTAATTTCTCGAGTCAGGTGAAAGTGTTGTCGATTTCCCCTAGTTGGTGAGTTGATGTCGTCGCAGTTGATTGCTTGATGCGTCTCTAGTGTTGTCGTTTCCCCTGGTTGGTTGGTTGGGGTGGAAAGTGGAAACAAAGTTAATTTCGGTGTTGTTTAATCGTCTCTAGTGCAGTTTGTTGCTATTGGAATTTTGTTTCTGTTGGTCTTTTGAGTATATTTTATACATTTTCGTGTTTTGAATCTGTAGTGTTGACCGTAAGACTGTTGTGTCAGTTTTTTGTTTCTATTTGGATCGTTGTTTTCTGGTTTCTTTCTGGTTAATATATTTGTCTTTATTATAAAAAAAAAATCTCTATCTATCTATCTTTCTCTCTCTTTCTCTCTCTCTATATAATATATATATATATATATATTAAAACAAGAAATTCTAGAAATATTAAATAGATTAAGATTTTAAATATTTAGTTAAATAATTAAATATTTAATATAACTAGATTTTAAATACTTAAAATAACAAAATTATGTATTAATAGTATTATAATTTTATAGATTATTAAATTAACAATTAATTAATATTTTAAAATTTAAATAATGGCATTATTTCAATTAATAAATAACATTGTAAATAACTAATTTCATTTATACCAATTAATAATTCTAGAAAATAACTTTCAAAAAAATTATTGTTTATTAATAATAATTTTAAAAACTTATTCTTTATTTATTATATAATTTATCTATTCTAAAATTAATATGTATTGTATTTCAGTAATTATTTATTGTTTTTTGTGATAAATTTATTTTCAATAATTATGTATAAACCTACTTTTGTTTTATTGTTTAATAGAAAATTTTCAATAATTATTGGAGTTTAAACTACTGTTATTTAGCTTTTTAAATTTAATTTATTGTGTATTTTCTCTATAATTTTTTAATAATTATTCAAGATTAAAATATTGTTCACAGGTTGGTTCAGTTCAGTTGTAGGTTGTTTGGCCAACCAAATCGACCTGGTTAGGTTGGGGGGTTGGTCACTCAGGTTATATCAATTTGGGTCAATTTTCGGTTTGATTGGTTGGTTCAAAAGAGTTAAACTTAAAAAATTAAGTTTAAATTAAAAAAATACAATGGCATTATTAAAAAAATAAATTTATGATATAAACCATTTTAGCCTAAGAAATATTTAAAAAAATATATTTAAAATACAAATGGCTAAAGTGAAATTGATCCAACCCAGTCGGGTTGAGAAATTGTTGAACTAAAGCCGATTGGATATACTAGAAATCAGGTTGATCAGTTTCATTAGTTTGATTCGGAATGGCAATGGGGAAGGGTGGAGACGAGGAGCCTCTCCCCATCCCCATCCCTGTCCCTGTCCCCATCCTCGTCTCCATGGGGATCCCCACTCCCTGTGATTCTTTAAAATGGCAACCATTATGTTTTTGTTTTTTATTTTATTTAAAAATAAAAATAAAATAATTAAAATTTACAATTTTATTAGAAAATATTCAAACATATTCAACCATATTTTTAAAATTATTAACATATAGACGTATGTGTATATATATACATATATAAACGTATGTGTATGGGTCTTTCTATTATATTTCTATTATTAATCTTTAACTTAACAAATCCCGTATATTGCATGGATCTCCACTAGTTCTTTGTTAAATATAGGGTAAAATACTTAAACATGCCTTTTGAAAATTGATTTAAATATATCGTAAGGTTTTAAAATACTTTTGCGTTGACCTTACTGGACTTAAAGTTACTCTCCGTGCATAAAAATAAATAAAACCCTATTTTACCCTCTTATATTCCTTAATCGATGGTACTTGTTTTGAAAATCTGAAACGTCAATTTCAGATTAGACATAGCATGAACAAAGCATTTGCTCATAACTCAAATAGTTTATGCGTGAAAGAATTTTCCTTGAATCATACAGTTCAAGCTCTAAAAACTAATATCTCTACATCAATAATAAAAAAAATCACAATAAATAAGAAGAAATAAGTATGAATTCAATTACAGGATTTTAATACCTTATTGGATTGCCTCAGTATGTGACTTGTATAAATCATTATTTTAATTTCCAATCAAGAACAAACAATAGACAGGAATTGAAGATCACAGAAACCTTGCTTATTGTTATTGAACAAAGAAGAAGATGCCATTGGACCGGTCACTGATATCGGCTTCATATAACAAACCACCGACAAGATTGACAATCAATGAATCGATGAATGTGTCTGGTTCCGTTTACTTTTATGGATGGCCGTTTATTTGTCTTTTTTTATAGGGGTGGCCACGAGCCGTAGCTATTTGAGCTCGGATCGTGAAAAGATCGGTTCGGCTCGGTTTTTATCGAGCTTCGAGCCGAGTTCGAGACTAATTTATAAGCTCGATTAATAAATGGGCTGAGCTCGAGCCTAATAGAACTCAGCTCGTGAGGCTCATGAGTCGAGCTCGAATATATATATATATATATAAAATAAAATTATAAAAAATAATATTTATAATAAAAATATTATAATTCTTAATTTTTTTAAATATCAAATAAAAATATATTTTTTTTATTTTTATAAAATTTTTTTTCTCAAATCGAACTCGAGCTCGAGCCTTATACTTCCTAGGCGAGCCAAGCTTGAGCCTCGTACTATTCGGGTCAGCTCGGTTTGAATCTACCCCTACTTTTTCACTTTAAATGTTTATTTATACTTTTTCACTTTAAACGTTTTCTGTTTTTGTTATTTGGTTGGGCTTCACTTTAAACGTATTAAAGTGTGACACATCAGAATTTGGTTTCAAGAAATGTTGGGGCATTGGGAGAAACAAGAATTTGGTGTTTCCCCAAATGCCCCTTGCACAAAAGCATTTTAGTTTTTTACCATTTATTTGATAAATGGTGAAACCAAACAATTGTTTCATTTTGCTTCATATACAATAAACACCAACGCTTATGTGACTGATGTGACGGCATTTTTTCAATAAACGTCAACTGAACCAAACACATACTAACAATGAAAATCCGGCCAACTCTGGTTTGAGCACTCAAAAACCAAGCAAAAATAGAAGCACAAGCTACAGCACCCAAACAAACCCTTGCAGCTTCTTCAATGCCATGTAGCAGCAAACACCATCGTGGTGACTCTACTGGAGATGATCTCGAAGTCCTGGCTTTTCTTGGAATTTTCTATGTACTCCCAGAGAGAAGCAAAGAAAGGACACACACTTGTGCATCTTCCCGTGTTTTAATCACTCTGGTGCCATCTGAACCATAAGACCTTAGAGTGCCAACGAGGCTGAAGTACCATTTTGCCAACCCTTGTCATGTTTAACTATCCTTTGTCAGATTGATTTATTGGGTGAGTCTAGGTTTTTTGCTCTTTTGTTTAGCAAGTAAAATAAAGTATTGAACATACATGAGATTGTTTTTTGTTTGGTTCCCTTTGAAATTTGAAAGGAAATGAAGGACAACCGCCTTACGACAAAAGAGTCAAAAGGCATGTTTATGTTTAAGTCTTTTACCTTTAAATATATAAAAATTATAATAAATATACATATTTACATACATACATGCATTACAAACATACCAACCTCACCTCCCTAAGACCCAACCGCCTTTTTGACAAATATCAGAAAAATAAAACGAAAGAAAAATTCAACCGCCTCACCTCCACCCAAGCAATTTGGGTTGAGTTCACTTTAAAAGCCTGAAAAGGTCAGATTAGGTTAGGGTCAGGGTTGAAAAATATGAAACTGATTTAACTTTGGGTGGGTTAGGGTTGAGAGATAGACCAACCCAGCCCAACACCCCAACCCAACTCGAACATGATTCATATTTGTACATATAAATAAGCATGCATATATATATATATATATATATATATATATATATATATATATAAATGGTCTATGTCACCTTGCTTTTCTTTGTTCCATTACCCCAACCCTACATTCTTCTTTACTCTCTCCTCTCTCCTCTCTCCCTTCCCACCACTCCCAATGTGCCACCTCAGCACTTCTATTTCACGTCTCTCACTTTCTATAACAGCCTACACTTCTTAATTAGCTCAATATATGTTTTATCATCTTTTTTACTTCTATCTTTAATTCCCCTCTATTATTCTCTCCACTTTCCCACAAAAATAGGGTCATAATTTATTAAGATTTAGTTTTCTAAATCAAACAATATTTATATTTATACACGTGATTTCAAGCAAAGATAGGGGAATAAGGGGAATTCAATGTTTCCTATATATTTATTCATGGCATCTTCCATTATTGTTAAATAATCTATTCTTAAATAATAATCTATTGTAAAAAAATCTATTTGTTATGAAAATTATTAATTTTTTTTTGAAAAATATTCTACCAAAAATTATGAAATAATTATTTCAGAAATAATCTATTATTTAAAAAATATTAAATAATTTAATAATCTACCAAAAATTAATAAAAAATCCATTATTTAATAATTTTTTATTAATAAATGTTCAAAGTTTTAGCATTTAGCAAAATTTACATTAATCTTTGTAATTTAATAAATTTTCATTAAATTTTTATAATAATAATTTATTGATAAAAGATATTACTAATTAGTGTAATTTACGAATTTCTATAAATTTAATAATTATAGTTAACAATTATCAAATAATTTAGGAAACTCTTTAACTAATAATCCATAATTATTTTTAAATAAGTAATTAAAAATTAAGAAACTAAACTATGAAATAAAAATATTCTCCAAAACTATTTAAACAATAATCCATTATTATTATTCAAATAAGTAATTATTAAAAATTTAGGTTAGTGTAATTTACGAATTTCTATAAATTTAATAATTATAGTTAACAATTATCAAATAATTTAGGAAACTCTTTAACTAATAATCCATAATTATTTTTAAATAAGTAATTAAAAATTAAGAAACTAAACTATGAAATAAAAATATTCTCCAAAACTATTTAAACAATAATCCATTATTGTTATTCAAATAAGTAATTATTAAAAATTTAGGAAAATTAATTTATCAGAAATTGTTTCATAATTATTTAAATAACAGTCATTATTATTATTTCAATAAATAATTATTAGGTGATTTAGGAAAATTATTAAGTGTATCTACATTGATCTACACCACTTGGTTGACTTTGATCATACCTGGTCTTACATTAATTAACAACAAATGGTTTACTTTTAATTAAAAATAATGTAATTTACCATAATTACATTAATTTGCTATAATTACATTTACTTTGATTAATAATAAATAATTTAGGCTTAAAAGGTAAATAATTTACATGAATTATATTTATTTTAAATAATTTTTTGGAAATTATCATAAAATATTGTAATTTAATTTACTTCTAGTTAATTAGTTATAGAAAAATATTAGAATTGTAGGGATGAAAAATTTCCCTATAAAACTGGAGCCCTACCTTACCCTACCCTGAATGGGGCAAATTTTATCAAATACTAAACGATGATGGGGTAGAGATGGGGTGGGGATAGAAAAAATATTTTTGCCCCAAATTAGAGATGGGGTTTGCATATAATTCCCCAAACTCGATAGCAAATTAGTAAAATATTCGTAGATTTGATATTGATTTTTAAAATATTTCTAGGCTTTCCTGATATTCTTATAATCCTAGGATCACATAATTCCATTTATAAAATACTCCCAAATTGTCATAATGCAATTCCTAAAATACCCCCAAATTCTCATAATCCTATTTGTAAAATATCCATAAAGCAGATTTTTTAGGTGGTTTCCTCAGGGTGGGAACCCCCATCCCTAATGGGGAATGGGTGCCTCGCCCCTAACCAGCCCCGCCACTGGGGTCGGGGTGGGGATGAAGTAGAGTGTCTTGACTTATAGGAGTGAGGGGCGTGGGGTGCCCCATCCAATGCAATGCACGGGTCCCCGCTAGTGTGTGTGTGTGTGTGTGTGCGTGTGTGTGTGTGTGTGTGTGTGTGTGTGTGCATGTTGTTTGTTTGTATGCATGTATCTATGTAATTATGCATGGTATGTAAAAAATTACTAGGAAAAAATTTTCTAAATATGATAATTATGTTCTTTTCTACATAATAATACTAATATTGAATTAATATGAATCCTTTTTTTGGCACAAAAAAAAATCCACTAATCAAGTTTTGAAAACAAGCCATACACTAAAGAGGCCAAGAGAGGATCGTGGATGGGGGCAATGGTCAGAGGAAGTATACTCAGTAGAAGGAGCTAACAAAGAGATCAGGATTATGATGTTTTTGATCTATAGGGAACACTAGTTTGCATGATGCCGGTAGTGGTGACTTCAAAAGGGGACCATCTTAGCTACTATAGGATCGATGAGAATGGGAAACATTCATCATTATAACTCTTCTCCTACAATGGTAATGAAAACAGGAAGATGAGGAGAAAATTGTATCTGAGAACTTGCTACTCTTGTTGGAAAGGAAATGGACAATAAACTAAATTGGAGAATAAAAAGAAAGCGATGGGGAGACAAAAAGTTAAAGCAGGGGAGGAGAAAGATAGAGAGAAAGAGAGTCGAAGAGAGAAGGAATGGCCAGGGAAATGATTGGGGAAGGGAAGGTCGTTGTTGTTGTGTTCTCGCCTCATGGTTGAAGATACTAAGCTATACTCGAGCGGTTAGGGTGATTAGATTGATTTTCCAAATAGGAAAGTTAGGTTTGATTTTATATTAGAGTGTAATGGTATTTTGGTAATTTTAGAGGTTTGAGGGGGTACTTTAGTAATTATGAAAAATTAAGGTCAAATTAGGAGTTCTTATGGATGAATGGGATTTTGGGTCAGAAAATGAAGGGCCACGATGAGTTTTGGACGTTTACAATGATTTGGTATTTATGGGTTAATTAAATTGACTGAAATGGAATCTTTTCAAACAAGGGGATTTTTAGCTGAAGTTTTATTGGGAGGAGTTTTTTGTTATTTCAGATTGAATGGTGGAGTCAGATTAGCCTAATTGTGCATGGATCTGGTAGATAGGGATTTGGTTAATCTAGAGCCTTAAAATGGTATCTTTTCTGATGGAAAGGCAAATAAGGGCGTTTAGGATAGAATTTTGTAGGGGCAAATGGGAGGTGAGATTTTTTTGGCATTTTGGATTGATTGGTGGGGTTAGATGGCTCAATTAGACATGGATTGGGCAGATTTGGAAGGGGTGTGATTCAATCAATCTTAAGTCTTGAAACAAAATCTTTGTATGATGGTAGGTAAAATGAATGTAATTTTGGGTGAAGTCTTATAGGTAGGGATTTTATGATGTAGGAAATTTAATGGTGATGTTTGATTATCTCTGGAGGGTTACGATCATGGAAAATTGGGTCAAAATGAAATCTTGGTCCGATGGAGGGGTAAATGGGGGAATTTTGGGTTAAAACTTTATAGGTAGATGTTTTGGTATGTTTGGAGTTCAATGGTTTGGTTTGATTGATCCAGATGTGTTTGTATTAAGGGGATATGAGTTGCAAGTGTTTAGGCTAGAAAAACAACCCCTCCTAGGTTTCAAAAACCTTTTGGAATTAGAGTATACTTGTTGTAAAGAAAGAAAATACTTAAAACCAATAGAAAACAACAACAAAACAATTCAACATGTGAGAGCTAATTACTTTTGGCAAAGTAATCCCTCCTATGTATTCGAAACCTTATGGAATTTGGGCATATTTACTGCAAAGAAAACAACATTCAATAAAAACAAGGCAAGGAAAAGACTCCAAACTTCTTACAAAGCATAATCACAAGACACTCACAAATATTCTTTAGTTTTTGTTTATTAAAAGCATTTTGAAAAATTTTAGTGAAATGCTTCAAAACCTTGACAGAGGTCTTGTGGTTGATATATCATAACTTATTTTTTACAAGAAAGACATCCTTCAATGTTAGAGTAATCTACACTCAAAAACTTTTGCATAACAATCGATAAATCCAATAATGGTGCAAAGTGTAATGCTTTCAGGCATGTGATAATATTATTAAAATGTTAATGCATGATTGGTATGATTCCTTAAGTTAGTATTCTCATTCATGCTCCTTGGGGATGATGGAAGACATAGTAACGGGATGGTCGAATGTTAGGAAATTTTTGGATATACTACCACATGCTTAGAAAGTGGTGAAGGACCTGGTATCAATCTCTCATTATTATCAATTTTTTATTATTATATATTCTTCTTAATTAAGATATATTGTGTTGTAATTAGAAATAAAGACACTAATGATGATAAAATGCGTGTTATGTCGTAGTGTAATCAACAATTCACTATGTGTTGGGAAGTCAATAGGAATTATGCTATGCAATAATGCAAAAATACAATCAACAATAAAAGATGCATTATGTCGCAATACAAATAGAAATCCACTATAAGCCATGAAATCAATAAAGATTATGTTATGCACTGATGCAAAATGATGTTAATTTCTTCACTATGAGGGATTTTAGTGCCATGAGGGATTTTGATGTCGCAAGGGACTTTAATATCACAAAAAAACTTTAGTGTTGCAACAGACTTTGAAATCGATATAATTCAAACGAGAAATTAATGATTTTTAACTAAAATAGATGATTCCTATGTGTAGTATGTGTTATGTAGCGATGCAAATAGCAATCCATAGTATGTCGGGAAATGAGCAATGAAACAATGATGTTTTGGCTACAAAGGACTTTACTGCTACTAGATACTTTAATGCCACGAGGAACTTTGTTGCCATGAGGGACTTTGATATAAGTATTAATGACTTTTGAGTAAAACATGATTAAAGTGGAAAATTGATAAGCAATGAAACATTGATATTTTGGCCACAAGGGACTTTGTTGCAATGAGGGACTTTGGAATTAACATATTTCAAATGAATGTTTTTTATCTAAAACTTGATGAAAAATTAATGACCTTTAACTAAAACATTGATGATTTCTATACATATGATGCATTATGTCATGAAGCCAAATCAACAAAAAGCATGCTATGCCACAAGGGACTTTGTTGCTATAAGGGGATTTGATTCCACAATGGGCTTTAAAACAAACATATTTCAAATGAGTGATTTTTAACTAAAACTTGATATGAAATTAATGATCTTTAACTGAAAGATTGATGATTTCTATCCTCAAAATGTTCTATGTCATGATGCAAATATCAATTCATGATGTGCCGAAAGGGTGGAAAATCTATGTGCTATGCAGCGATGCAAATGTTTTAACCCACGGTTTGCTGGGGGAAAAAATTCATGTACTATATAGCGGTGAAAATATTTTAACTCACGGTTTGTTGGGGTAGAAAAAGTCATATATTATAAAGAAGTGAAAATATTTTGATACATGGTTTGCCGGGATGGAAAAACTTATGTGCTATAAGGCGGTGAAAATATTTTGATTAATGGTTTGTCGGGGGTAGAAAATTCATGTGATATAGAACGAGAAAACAATGTGATTTTATATGTGACAAAGTAACAAAAACTCATTATGATGCAATGAATGTTCAAAAGATGAAATTCTATTGGGGACTATTCCAAACTTAAATGAGAGACAAGAGTGACCACCTCTTCCTTAGAAAGCAAAGATAAAAAACATCAAACTTCAAAGACAAACATTGGATATGCATAAATTGTTAATCAAAGATTCACATCAAGAAACACTCATAAAAAATGGGGGTTTTCCCCAATTGGATCAATTAAGAAGGATCACTCACAAAGGGGATAATTGCTCAATTATGCACAATAAAGCCTATGATTCATCAAAATGGGTGCTTATCACAAGTATTAAATATGGGATGAAGATAGATTTGCTCAAACTATGTTGATTGGTAATTCTGCCGTGCTTCATATGATTGATCACTTCTTTTCCTTTTCTTTTTCTTTCCTTTTTTTTCTTTTTGATAATTCTTCAATTTAACTCCTTCGGGTACCTTTCTAGGTTTTCAACATCATTATTCATTCTTCCTTGCCAACCGTTTAGGTTTGTTCATTACCAATTTTTTAAGGATCGAGGAAGACTTTCGACTATGATGAAGCGTGGCCTAGGATAAGGGTTTTGAAATGAAGAATAAAGGGAAGGTTTTTAACTCATCATTGACCCGAATGGTTGAACCATCAAACCATCACCTAGTTGACTTTTCGGTTCCAATTCTCATTAAACCCAAAAATTTCTAAAAATCATTGACAAGTTAGCAAATCGGATGACCTAGACTGTTGAACCGTCAAACCAGTGACCCTATAAGCGAGCGACAATTCAAATTTTGACCTATGTTTTTTAGTTCATTTTTTAGGTTTAAAATTCCAAAAATTCCCCAAAAATCCCAACTCGAGCCTCCCTTCTCCTTTTACATTTTTTCTCAAATTTTCTTACTTTTTTGTTTTCTCTGTTCTAAATCTAGGGTTTATGGCTTTATGCAAGATTAGAGACCAAGAGAGAACAAACTCGAAGAGGATGGACGGCTGAAGAAGATTAACGAAATTTGATCTCCAATCACTGGTGACACCAAGCTAAATGCCATCCTAATGTTTGGGCGACAATTCATAATGCATCCTCTGTTTTGGTGACAATAGACCACCGAGTTTGGTGTGGCACCAATTCTTGACAGTTGACATCATAACTTTGTTTCTCGTCGATGAACGACGAATGTATCAAACCCCCATGCATTATTTTGCATCTTTTTTTTTGCATTTTTTGATATATATTTGTTGTAAATATTAGACACTTTTTATAAGTTTTAACATATTTCAAACATTTATTTAGCTATTTATAATTTTATATCATTTTCTATATATTTATACAGGTTATATATATACATATATATGTGTATATAATATATAATTTATTACTATTTTAATTATGACATCACTGGACCAAATTGTTTAACCCTCTTGGTCGAATTGGTGACATGGGACCCATTAGGAAAACTAGGTCGACCTCTGGGTCAGTTTTAAAAACATTGATAAAAGGTGTTAGAAACTTAATTGCAATGGGTATCAGATGCTTGAATCAACATTTTGGGCTTCATTCAAGATTAAGCTCTTGTGCTTTTTTTCTCAATTTAACAATTTCATAACCATAAATGAAAAAATGCTCTTCATGTCTTTCAATACTATGGGTTATACACCCAGCTAATCAAGATGGATGCCACTTCCAGAGAACAATTTATCAATTTGACTACCATATTTGACCCAATTTTTCTTGCTTGCTCTGTTTTTCCTTCTTAGTAGCAATTGGCTGCCCTAGTTTATCCTTGCTACCTCCTTTTCTTTTTCTTCTTTCTTTCTTTATTTTTTCTCTTTTTTATTTTGATTTGCGCATTTGCCCCAATTTTTCATATGAATTTCTTTCTTTCTACTTTATCTCAAAAATTGATTGAGACTTGTGCACACAATTGAATATTTGACATCCATCTCCTAGGAAAGTTTTTTTGGAAGGAATCACCACTACTAAGATTCAAAGGGGTGTAACTAGTGGATTAAGAAGATAAAGAGGGTTTGAAGTGAAAGGGATAAAGCAATCGGCCAAACACAGGGCCTCCCATCATTTCTTCACTAAATACATAAACCATAGGGAAGAACTACATGTCAAGCACAACTTGAGTTTAATTGACTCAATGGTATTTATGTCATTTGACAACTTTAACACTCAAAAGTTTTGAGGCTACTAGGATGAAAGTAAATAAGGGGTGATTTGGTCCTCCTGTGTTTGCTCATTTATTCTTGAATGTCATTTATCAGTTATTTAATTTCAGATCATCTTCTTGAATTGAATCTTGAATTAAACATCAAGCCCTAGACCCATTCAAACTAGATTGGACCAAGCTGGTTGGACCGAATCTATCGTTCGATGAGGGCTGTTCTCGCCCTAAAATTTCCTTCATGGGCTGAGGGATTGATGATTAATTGCAAGATGCAATTCTGCCCACATCTGTAGAACCCAGTTTTAATCTATTAAAATTGCCTTAGCCCAATTTAGTGTAAATGCTATATGGGCCGAACTACTCTTTGCAGCTCAGCCCATATACCTACATAATATTAATTGGTAATATTATGGAATTAAATTGGCATTATATTTATTTATTTGATTGGATCAATTATGCATGTCATGCATGAGATGTATGGATGTGAGATGTGCTATGCACATGGGCCATAAGCACTTGGCCCATGCTGATTCGATAGTGGCTCACTCGCACACCATGGTTGAATGCACATCATTGCCATGGTGTCCTTAAGATTATTGGATGATCTCCTTGTGTGATGGGCCCCACATCAGCTTCCTCCCCAAGAGGAATTGTGCAGAATCCTAGCCGTTTAGGGTCCATCTAAATCTGGCTTTATGAAAGTCAGTGGGATCCACTTTGGTTTGACCTAAATAAAATTAGGGCATAATTATTCATTCCCTCCTGAAAATATAAGTGCATGTAATAGGGAAATTCATATGATAAACTCTCTAAAGGCTTTCCATCATTAGCATGAAGATGGGTCATTCATAATGAGGAGATGCACCATAAAATTGGGCTATGCATTTACTGTTGGATCTGTTAGATTGCTTCAAAAGTTGATAGGGGCGTCATAGACCGATGTGGGAGGGGTTTATCCTAAAATGGAATACTCTCTTACACCTTGGCATTCACGAATATGATGGGTAAGCATGTACTGGACAGAAAGGTTTAACCTAAAATGACAATGAACCTTGTTTGACAAAGGCCAAAGTGAAACTTCATCATATGAGTGGATATGATCCTTCACAGAAGGTGGTGGGGTTATGTAGCTAAAACAGTTGGCTCCATGCACTGTATGTGGTTTCCCACATTTCTAGAGACATAGTTCGTAGTCTCCGTCACTGAGATAGGAGGGAAATCTCAAATATGAATAAATAGAAATGGAACATAGACTAAAAGCCATATCTATGTAGAAAACATTAATCAATTTGGGTTGTGGACTAATATCTGCCTTGCCTTTTATCAGAAATGGCAAACGGACAATTCACCAAGCTGTTGGATGATAACAAACTTAAGGGCCCAAATTATGCTGACTAGTATCATAACCTTATGCTGGTATTAACGTCCGAAAAATTGGACAAGGTTGCTAAGAACCCTGCTCCAAATCATCCAAGTGATAGAGCTTTTGAGGCATGTAGGAAGGAATATCAAGAATGGGAAGATAAGAATTCTCTTGCCCGGTGCAACATCATAGCCTCCCTCGACAATCCGATACAGAGACATTTTGATCAGATTGAAGTGTCCAAAGATATCCTAGATAGTCTGAGGACAATGTATGAAGAGCAAAATCGTTCTACTCGTTAAAAGGTCTTAAAGCTGTTCATGACCTCAAAAATGATCGAGAGCCAGATGGTTCATGACCATTGTCTCAAGATGATGGGTTACATTAATGAACTAGAGGCACTCGGGTCAGGGATAAATCATGTCACCAAGGTTGATGCCATCCTAAATTCCTTGTCTCCCTCCTTCAATCAGTTTATCATGAATTACAACATGAATAAGCTAAATGTTAGCCTTTAGGAACTTAGCAATATGTTGTAGAGGGTTGAAGAACTGATCAAGAAGGATAAGCCGATAGCCATGCTTGTTGAAGGTGGCAATTCGGGTAAGCCTCAAAAGAAGACTAACAAACAGAAAAAGAAAAAGAAGGACAAAGCATTGAATGCATGTCACTTTTGCAAACAGACCGAGCATTGGAAGATGAATTGTCCTTAATATCTAGAGACCAAGAAACAAGGTAATTTCGAATCCTTTGTCATAGAGACGAATATGTTGGTCACTTTTGCTTCCTGGTGTATTGACTCCGGGGCTTCAACTCATGCGTGTAACTCACTACAGGGGTTCAAGATAAGCAGAAGATTGAGTGACAGAGAAGTGACACTCTACTTAGGGACTTCTACAACAGTTGCAGCTACAGTCATAGGAACTGTAGAACTAGTTTTTAGAGAATGAACAATTGTACTTAAAGATTATCTTTTTGTACCTAATTTAAGAAGAAATTTGATTTTTGTCTCAAAATTGTGTTTGGATGGTTATTCTATCTTATTTAGTAATGTGATTACTATTAACGGAATAAAAATTCCTCGCATACGGAGAACTTGAGAATGATTTCTATGTTCTCCATCCTTCTTTGGAAACAAAAATTACCGAAACTACGTGAGGAATAATCCCCAAGAAGATAACTCATGATACAATTAATCCCACGTGTCTATGGCATTACCGACTTGGCCACATCAACATAGATTATATCACAAGGTTGGTAAATGATGGTCCTTTATATTTTCTAACTATAGAACATCTTCCAACCTATGAACCTTGACTTCAGGGTAAGATGATGAGGCGACTATTTACGGGAAAGCCTGAAAGATCTACAAGCACACTTGACCTGATACATACTGATGTATGTGGTCCCCTAAATGTTAGGACACATAACTAGCACGTTTATTTCATAGCCTTTACCGATGATTATTCTCGGTATGGTTACGTGTAACTAATGAGACATAAGTCTAAATCCTTTGAAAAGTTAAAAGAGTTTAGATAAGAAGTCAAGAAATAGTTAGGGAGAGAAATTAAGGCCCTTTGATCAAATCGAGGCAACGAGTATCTCTCTGACGAATTCAAAGACAGAAAAGGGGATTGTATCACAACTAGCTCCTCTTGCTACACCACAATTAAATGGTGTGTCTGAGAGGAGAAATCAGACTCTATTAGATATGGTCCGATCACTTCTCATCCACTTAGAGTTACCTACATCCTTTTGGGGTTCTGCATTAGAGACTACGATTTATGTGCTGAACTAGGTTCCAACCAAATCCGTTCCAAAGACTCCATATGAGCTATGGACCGGTAAGAAACCAAGTGTAAGACACTTGAAGATTTGGAGTTGTCCAGCACATGTTAAAAGAACTAGTGCCAACAAATTGGAATGCAAAACCAGCCGTTGCCTATTTGTAGGTTACCCCAAAGGCTCTATAGGTTACTTGTTCTATGATCGAAAAGAACAAAAGGTGTTTTGCAGTAGAAATGCCCACTTCCTAGAGGAAGATTACATCCTGAATAATCATCATCAGGAAGTTGTTCTTGATGAGGAGAGCCCAGGGGTAGTGGGAGATGTCCCACCAGCTCTAGAAAATAACCAACCTAGAAGATCTATCTGGGTTTCCACTCCAATTCATTATGGTTATGACCAAGAAAATTATTTGATAGAAGCCATGACCAGTGATGAGGATCCCGTGACTTATTTGGAAGCTATGTTGGACATAAATTCCTTGAAGTGGGTAGATGCCGTGAGAACTGAAATGGACTCAATGGAGACTAATGGAGTCTGGACTCTAGTAGATCCACCCCCTGGTGTAAAGGCAATTGGTTGCAAACGGATCTATAAGAGGAAGAAGGGCCCCGATGGTATAGTTGGGACCTACAAGGCTCGTCTTGTGGCGAAAGGGTACAATCAGGAAAAAGGAATCGATTATGCGAAAACCTTTTTTCCTGTGGCCATGCTTAAATCCATTAGGATCCTGCTAGCTGTGGCAGCATACCATGACTACCAGATTTGGCAAATGGATGTCAAAACCGCGTTTCTGAATGGAGATCTTATTGAAGATATCTACATGCAGCAATCACAAGGTTTCATAGCTGTAGATCAGGAATATGATAACTCTGCATTTTGATGCCTTAAGGGCATCAATTTAGGGGTATTTTCAGCCATAGAATAGTCAATATGTGCCCTTTTCCTAGTTAAATGCAATGTTGTGGCCTCTAAGTGTCTTTGTGCAAATTCTAGGGAAACTAGAAAGTTTTTATGGCTGAAATGCATATTTTGGGAAACTGGTGTGAAGTCCAGCTAAGAGAGGTGATGTTTTTGTGAAAGCAGGAGGGCACCTCCTAGCTGCTAAAAACAGTTTGGCACCCATCCTACTGTATTAGCATGCTCCCCATGCCTTAGCAAACCTTAGGGCGCCTTTTAACCCATTATTTTCACTCTTAACAAACCCTAGCCACTTCTAACTACTAAATCCTCACCTTCAATCCCTTTTAATCTCCACCATCCATTCTAGGGCACTCTCTTTTTAGCATTCTAACCCTAGGAGCCACCTATCTTCTAATTTTCACCATTCAGCCTTTAGCCATTAAATCTCAACCTTACATAATATTGGGTGCCTTCTCCTTTTCTTCTCAGCCTTAGAATCACCCTAGAACCATCCTAACCCTTCATTTTAAACCTAAGGGCATAAATATTTTTGTTAAAATCCAACTTCCACCCCCCTCTTTCTCTCTAATTCCAGTTATATCCACCCTTTTCTATAAAAAAGACCCTAGGGGCCCTAGAGAAAGGTTGGTCAATTCACCCAATTAACAAGGCTAAGGTTTCTTGAGGAGTTCAAGGGTTGTAGAAGGGGAGGACACCCAGATCTTCTCAGGAGGGGTTCCTATAAGCTGTTCAACCATTTTGCAACTACCGCCACTAGATCTAATCAACCATTCTTTTCTTTTCTTTATTTTCTTTTCTGTTATTTTTATTTCTGCAATCATTTAGATTTAATTCTTGTTTGTTACTCTATTTTGTAGATATGAATTCGTTCAGTTCAAGGCTAAGGTGTCTCGAGGGGTTCGAGGGTTATAAAAAGGCTAAATGTCCGGTTCTTGTTAGGAGGGGTTTCTACAAGCTGTTTAGCCAATCTACAGCTACCGCCACTGGATCTGGATTGTAGGTCATTTTTTTATTTGTCTTTTATTTATTTTGTTGATTCCCATACTTTATTAAATTTTGATTTTTAATTATTGTCTTGTTTAAATTCGAAATATTTAATTTCAATAATAATAGATTATATTTTCTTATTTTTTGCAATTCTTTATTGTATTCACTTGTCCGGATCTAAGTATATATTAAATTTTCACTTGCTTCCCTATGGATATGACCAGTTCTCACCCATTTTCTACATTAGTAGTTGTTTGAAAAATGGAAAAATTTACAAATAATTAAACTGGTGTTCCGAAGTAGTTAACGACACGCTTCCGAACACACCAAGTTTTTTGCGTCGTTGTCGGGGAAGCACGTAGAATTTTTTTTCTTTATCCGGATCTGTTTCACTATTTTTTCTTTTTCATTTTATTACTTGATCCGTTATCTCAGTTTAATTCTTGTTTCTCTTGGATTCTGCAGGACAGAATAGCAAAAGGTGGGGTACTAGAGCATTGTGAGACTACAGGACAGAAGAGACGAGAAGAAAAATTGGATTGCGTTTCAGGTGTAGTCGTTTCTTTTAATTTTGATTTTTTTATTTTTATTTTTGAACTCTTTTTTTGTTAAATAGTGATTTTTGAATTTTTAATTAATTTTTTAGATCTGATTTATTTATTTTTTTAGTATTATTTTTCTTCCATTTTGTTTCTAGATCTATTCTTCTTTCTTTATTTTAATTTCTTGTTAAAATTTTTTTTCTTTATTAGGTTTGTGTTTTTCTTTTATTTCAGATTCAAAAAAATTTTGTTTATTTTATTTTATTTTATTTCTTGTAGCATAATTTTCTTTTGTTTATTTTATTTTATTTTATTTTTGATTAAATTTTAGATTCGTTTTTTTCTTTTCTTTCAGATAAAAAACAATAAAAAACAAAAAAATATAAATAAAAAAATTTCGTTTATTTTATTTTATTTATTTTTGTAGTGTATTTTTCTTTTGTTAATTTTATTTTTGTATTAGTTTTTAGATTTGTGTTTTTCTTTTATTAAAAACGAAAAGAAAAATATAAATAAAAAAAAATTAGCATATTTTTTTATTTATTTTTATTTTATTTTGGTTTATTTTTTTAGATTTGTATATTTTTCTTTTATTTTCTCTATTTCTTTCATAATTTTCTTTTTGATTGTTTTATTTTCATTTTAATTTTTAGATTAGAAATTAGTTTGTTAGAATTCATTTTTGGTAGTTAATTTTGTTTATCACAATTAATTGTTATTATATTTTCTATTTGCAATTATTATTTGTTGCTTTATTTAATTTCTTTTCTTTTAGTTATTTAATTGAATAATTAATCGTTAAATAGGAAATTATTTAAATTTTTTAGTTTGAGTTTAAATTTCGAATTTGAATTTAAATTTAAATTTTAATCTGAATTTGAATTTCAAATTTCGAAATATTAATTTAAAATTTTGAATTTCATAAAAAATAAAAAAATAATAAAAAAATCAAAAAGAATATTAAAAAAAATTAATATGTTTTAAAAAAATTAGAATTTTGCATTTGCATTCCAACATCTAGGATTTGATATGTTTTAGAGAATGCATCATATAGGATTATTTAATTGCTGAAATTATTTTGTTAGTTTTGAATGTGTTAGGTTTCTTTTTATTTTAATTGCTTCTTGTGCTTAGTTTATTTTCTTCTTTTATGTTATATTGCTGAATTGCATTTTAGAAATAATTGTGCATGCATTGTAATTAGTTGCACTTACTTTGTTTATTTTGTTTCTTTCTATTAATCTATTCTAAGGGCATCCAACTTAAATAAGATAAGTTGGGGATTTCATCACACTCCTTGGCCCAAAAAAATCACCACCCTTCATGTGCGGTTCACCCTAACCCTAATTTAAATTTTGGATAGCAAGATCCTTTAGGGAAGCCTCACACTTGGTTCAAAGGTGTGCTGAATTTTAGGAAAGCTTGTAATTACTTTCCATAACTAGCAGTTGGTGTCTAAGGAAAGACGTTAAACGGCTACGCCTAAGTGGGTTTGTGGTTACTTAATTAGGTCCTTGCGAGAGCAATGGGAGCCTCCCAGATCCCCTCCTCTTACCTAGCTAACCAAAGGAAGTGATGTAATTTCTAGTGAACCTAAGAAGATTCACATTGGTTGAACCATTAGTTTAGGAAACCCTGGGTCAGCCCCTAGGTCATGTGGTTGATTTGCTTGTATTTTTTTTAAATTTAAAAATTTAAATTTAATTTAAATTTGATTTTAAATTTTAAATTTCAAAAAACTAAAAATTAAAAATCAAATATATAATAAAATTTTAAATATTCAAATCTGAATTTAAATTTCAGAAACTTAAGTTTCAAAATCTATATTTGAATTTAAATTTCAAAAAATTAAATTTTGAATTAAAAAAAAAAACAAATTTTAATTTTAATTTCAAATAAAAAACATTAAAAATAAATAAAAATTTTAAAATTTAAATTTGAGTTTAAATTGCATAATTTAAATTTCAAAATCTAAATTTGAAATTAAAATTCAAAATTTAAATTTCAAATTAAAAAAAAAAAGAAGAAGAGAAAGGTGGTTAAAACAAAATAAGAGAAAATGAATTCAATGGCTGGAGTTTGTGGAATGAGAAACTACCTCCAATCTGAGCCACAAATTGATTGGAACCACGTGTCTCGACCACTGGACAAGATTAATGGTATGGCCCAAAGACTTGACCAAGTCCTTGCACGTCGTCAACAAAGTGGCCCATGCCCAACCTTGTCCTCCTATCCATCATGTTCCATCTGTCCAAGCCTGGCACATCATGTTAGCCAGTGCCCTGCGGTGGGCCCATGTCAACCAGTCAATCCAAACCAAGTACATGTGGCCAACAAAATTTTCCAACCTGATGATAAGCCATTCTTTAGCCCATATAATCCTGGGTGGGAAAACCAGCCCAACTTCACTTATAGGGCCCAAACCCAAGAAACCCTCCTGCCAGATATGCACTCCCAATGGTCTAAAGCCCAGACCCACTGGGAGTACAATGGTTACCCTAGGACTCAACCAGCTAAACCATGTCAAACCTATACACAATCCCAATAGTATCATCATCTGAAGGGATGAGAGATCCATCATATGGATGCCCAAATCTTGTGGAAAAGGGGGCGAATTTCAAAAATTTTTCTCTCCCTTCAATAGGGAATCACATTCCCTATTTAGAAAAATATATTTTCAAGGATCAATCTTAAACCATAAAATGAACCAGATCTGAACCAAAAGGAGTAGGAGAGAAGTATACCTGATATAGAGAAATATTATCTCTCAATGAAGGTGTTCACGCCCAAGGAAGGATCCAAAGACTGCTCCCACTGAAAACGGCGCAGTGTAGGATGGAGCAGAATCAGCAGTGTTCTTCTCCAAGAACTCTGTCCTTTGCAAGAAACAGCAGGATGGCATGTGAGCATAGCTTCCTATCAATCCTTTCACAAAGAACTGATGTCAAGATCGAATCTTGACTTCTCCCACAACTAGAGATCGAACTGGCAAACTTGGGCGGCAAGAACAGGGAGGCGGCAAGAAAGAATTCTGCAGGGTTGCTTAATTCTTCCTTTTGTGATTTCAGCTCTGAAGAGGATGTGAGTATGTGTCTTCTAAAGGTTGCCACCCCCTCCTTCTTTTGTAACCCTAAAGGATCAACTCCTAATCCAATTAGGAGTTGCTGATCCAAATCTTATTTGGATCAAACATCCCTTTAGGAGATAAGGATAAACCCTTATCTTATCTGCAAATTATATCAACCTTCTCCCAATCTTATTAGAAGGTTTCCAGATCTGAATCACATTCAGATCTGGACTCTTTGAGTGGATAGGGTTAAGACCCTATCCTATCTGCTGATCCATCTAAGAATTCGCCCATATTTAACTTATTAAATTAGTCTATTTCGAAATGGGCTTTAGGCCCATTAAGCTTATGTGCTCACTTAGCCTTCCTAACTACTGCCTAGTTGGACTTCCTTGTATGGCATGGGACCCAAGCATTGATCTACACATCAGCCACATGGGTTCGGCCCAACCTTTGTTACAAGGCCTGACTGAATACATTGCTATTGAAAGTGCACTCCCTGAAACCCATCAAATGGGCTCTATGGGCCCAACACTTACCCTAAGTGGTCCCTGGGCCAAGCCACCTTGTAACACCCAGGGACTGTGGACAGATGCAAGATTAGCCCATCAGTTATTATCCACAATGGTCTTACACTTAACCTCTCAGCCCATAATGATCAAACACTGCCCGACAAGAGAGGACCTCTCCCTTAGCTGCAAGGAACAGTGTTGCACTCTCTACTTATATGGATCCTGGGAATTAAAACCTTTTGCAAACATTTCAGAAACAATAAATATATATACTTTTATATCTCATATAAAATATATTTTGCAAAACAAATCTCAACGATTGAAATCGACTGCCGACAATCTTGATTTCCATCAAAGAGAGTATGTCCCCAATCATTACCTTTGTCTGACAAAGAGGCTGATCCTATCACTATGATTACCCACTCAGATGAATTCTTAGACTGTCCCAACATACCCAGGTTTTGACCCCCGCTAAGGATCTCACTGATTGGTACATCAAAGACTTCCCAATTCGATCTCCAAGGCCCAGGGCAATACTGGAAATCTGGTCCAGTTCAAAGATTCAACTAATCCTACATTGTATATGCCTAGGGTCTCACCCTGGTAGCTGAGACAGGCCACCCCAACCGACTTGGTGGCACAACAGTGTCAGCCTTATCAGGATAGGTCTCCCCAAACCGACCCACCGACTGTGAACATTCTAAACTAACACAAGTCTCATCAAGTGTCCAGTTTAAGGGTATTACACAGAAACATACTAAGGGAACATGAATCAAATATGCACTTTTATTCATTTACAATAAACTCATAAAGTACATCATTTTGATTGAAGCTAAGGGCATACAAAATAGTCCAACAGCTCCCACTTGCACTTAGGTCTAGTCAAATACAAGCCAAAGTCCCATGCTTTCCACGTGTTTCTCAAACACTTTCTGTGATAGTGGCTTCGTCAATGGGTCTGCTACATTTTTCGCTGACGCTACCTTCTGAATCAGGACGTTCCCTCTACCAACAATCTCCCACAGTACGTGGTACTTCCTCTCGATGTGCTTCGGCTTTGAGTGGGCTCGTGGCTCCTTAGACTGAGCAATGCTCCATTGTTGTCACACAACAATGGGATGGGTGATGTGCTGGACGGAACTAATCCCAACTCATGAACGAACTTCTTCATCCACATGGCTTCCTTGGCAGCCTCACTTTCGGCAATGTACTCGGCCTCAGTCATGGAGTCTGCCGTAGACCCCTGTTTGCTGCTTTTCCAGCAAACAAACATATCCAGATGTAGACTTTCTATCATCTGGATCCGACTGGAGATCGGCATCTGTATACCCTTGGATCTGTAGTGAGCTACCGTCAAATACTAGACAAAACTCTTTTGTCCTTCGAAGGTACTTAAGTATGTTTTTCACAGCAGTCTAGTGCTCCTACCCTAGCTGCTTACTACACTTACTGCCTGAGCAATGTCAAGACGAGTGCACTGAAAGAATGGTAGGATCCATCTTATGGAGGCCAAAAAGATTGCGGAATGGGTGGGCGAATTTCAAAATTTTTTCTACCTTCTCCCAACTGGGAATCGTATTCCCTAAATTTAGAATACAATATTCAAGGATCCTACTTGAGCCATAATCAAACCAGATCTGAACCAAAAGGAAAATGAAAAATTATACCTGATCCAGAGAAGCAATATCTCCCAAAGTTGGTGTTTACTCCCAAAGAGGACACCAAGATCTGCTCCTGCTGAAGATGACACAGTTGTAGGTGGAACAGAACCAGCAAAGTGCATCCTACACACTGGATCCTTCTCAAGAACCCTTTGGAAACTCTGAGCACCAAATCTTTTGCAGTCTTTTCTGCAAGACTGATGTCAAGAAACGATTTTTGACTTCTTTCTTCTACAAAGATCAAATCTTGTAAGAAGGAATGGGCTTTTGGCCCATTAAGTGTAAAATGCTTAACTAGTTTCCAATCTGCTGCCCAATTGGGCTTCTTTGTATGGTGTGGGACCCAAGCATTGATCTACACACTAGCAACATGGGTTTGGCCCAGCCTTTATTACAAGGACCAACCAAATTCACTGAAAAGCTCAGTGAACCCCTGAACCCATCACATGGACCCTATGGGCCCAACACTTACATTAAGTGGTCCCTGGGCCAAGCCATCTTATAAAAACCTAGGGACTATGGGCAGGTGCAAAATTAGCCCATCAGGTATTATCCTAAATGGTCTTACACTTAACCTCTCAGCCCTTAATGATCAAGCACTGCCCGACAAGAGAGGACCTCTCCCTCGGCTGCAAGGAACACTACCGCACTCTCCGCTCACATGGATCCTGGGAATTAAAACCATTTGCAAACACTTTGAAATCGCATATATATATATATATATATCATATATAAATTTTGCAAAACAAAATTCCAACGATTGAAATCAACTACCGGCATTTTGGTTTCCATCAGAGAGAGTGCATTCCCGATCATTACCTTTGTCCGACAAAGGGGCTGATCCTGTCACTATCATCACCTACTCAGATGAATTCTCAGACTGTCCCAACATACCCAAGTTTTGATCCCCGCTAAGGATCTCACTGATTGGCATATCAAAGACAACCCGATCCGACACCTAATGAAGTATCATAATCGAGTCTAGGGGTCAGGTATAACTTTCCAGTTTTGCCTATCTGTCTCCAAGGTCCAGGGCAATACTGGAAATCTGGTCCGATTCAAGGATTCGAGTAATCCCATACTGCATGTGCCTTGGGTCTTACCCTGGTGGCCGAGACAGGCCGTCCCAACACTTGGTGGCACACCAGTATCAACCTTGGTAGGATAAATCTCCCCAGACTTATCCAACGGCTGTGATCATTTAAAACTAACACGAGTCTCTATAAGTGTCCAATTTTAGGGTCTTACACAGAATTATACCAAACAACATGAATCAAACATGCACTTTATTTATTTACACTAAATAACAAAAGTACATCAAATCGGATTGAAGCTAAGGGCATACAAAATTGTTTAACAGCTCCCACTTGCACTTAGGTCCAATCTGGTACAAGCCAGAGTCCCATACTTTTCACGTGTTTCTCAAACACCTTTTGTGTCAGTGGCTTAGTCAATGGGTCTGCCACATTATCTGCTGATGCTACCTTTCGAATTAGGACGTCCCCTCTACCAACGATCTCTCGTAGTACGTGGTACTTCCACTCGATGTGCTTTGACTTTGAGTGGGCCCAAGGCTCTTTAGCCTGGGCGATCGCTCCATTGTTGTCACACAACAACGGGATGGGTGATGTGCTGGATGGAATCACTCCCAATTCGTGTATGAATTTCTTCATCCACACGGCTTCCTTGGCAGCTTCACTTGCGGCAATGTACTCGGCATTGGTTGTGGAATCTGTAGTGGACCCCTATTTGCTGCTTTTCCAACAAACAACACATGATCCTATCATAAAAACATACACAGATGTAGACTTTCTATGGTCTGGATCTGACTGGAAATTGGCATCAGTATACCCTAGAACTTGTAGTGAACTACCATCGAATACCAGACAAAATTCTTTTGTCCTTCGAAGGTATTTGAGTATGTTCTTCACAGCTATCCAATGCTCCTGCCCTGGATTGGCCTAGAATCTGCTTACCACACTCACCGCCTGAGCAATGTCCGAGCGAGTGCACAGCATGGCATACATGATGCTCTCTACGGCTGAGGCATAGGGAATGTCTCTCATGCCCTCAATCTCCTTAGAAGTCTTTGGAGATATCTTCTTGGAGAGAGTGACTCCGTGCCTTAAAGGAACGTTTCCTTTCTTGGAGTTCTCCATGCTGTATCTTTTGACAATTTTGTCAATGTAAGAAGCCTGGGATAATCCAATTATTTGCTTCGATCTATCTCTATAGAGTCAAAGACCCAGTATGCATAAAGCTTCTCCAAGATCTTTCATGGAGAACTTCTGTGATAGCCATACCTTGATCGAAGTCAACATTCCTACATCATTCCCAATGAGTAGGATATCATCCACGTACAACACCAAAAAGGTGATCTTATCCCCACTGGACTTCCTGTAAACACAGGGTTCATCCGGATTCTGCTCAAAGTCAAACATTTTGACTACAGAATCAAAACGGATGTTCCAACTCCTAGAAGCCTGCTTAAGTCTATATATGGATCTATTAAGTTTACATACCATGTGTTCCTGACCAACAGCAATGAAGCCTTGTGGTTGCTGCATGTAGATATCTTCACTAAGATCTCCACTCAGGAACATGGTTTTGACATCCATCTGCCAAATCTCGTAGTCATGGTATGCTACTACAGCTAGCAGGATCCTAATGGATTTGAGCATGGCCATAGGCGAAAAGGTTTCCTCATAATCGATGCCTTCTTTCTGAGTATACCCTTTCACCACCAAACGAGCTTTGTATGTCTCAATCCTGCCATCGGGGCCCTTCTTCCTCTTGTAGATCCATTTGCAACCAATTGCTTTTACCCCAGAGGGCAGATCTACTAGAGTCCAGACCCCATTGGTCTCCATCGAGTCCATCTCAGCTCTCATGGCCTCCACCCACTTCTGGGAATCTATGTCTAACATAGCTTCCGTGTAAGTTATGGGATCCTCCTCACTAGTTAAGGCTTCCACTAGGTAATTATCCTGGTCATAACCATATCGAACTAGTGGTCTGGATACCCGAGTGGATCTTCTAGGTTGGTCACTACCTGGAACTTGTAGGACATCTCCCACTGCTCCTGAGCTCTCCTCATCAAGAACTATTTCCTAACAATGGGTGTCCAGGATGTATTCGGTTTCTAAGAATTGGGTGTTTCGACTGTAGAACACTTTCTGCTCACTTGGGTCATAGAATAGATAACCCATCAAATCTTTTGGGTAGCCTATAAATAGGCAATGACTAGTTTTGGTTTCCAACTTGTCCGCATTTGTTCTTTTAACGTGTGCGGGACAACCTCAAATCTTCAAGTGTCTGGCACTTGGCTTCCTTCTGGTCTATAGCTCATATGGAGTTTTCGAAACCGATTTGGTTAGAACCTGATTTAGCACGTAGATAGCAGTCTCTAATGCGTATCCCCAAAAGGATGCAAGTAATTCTGAGCATACGAGAAGTGACCGGACCATGTCCAACAAGGTCCTATTCCTCCTCTCTGAAACACCGTTGAGTTGAGGTGTAGTAGGAGGAGCTAATTGTGACACTATCCCGTTGACCTTTAAGTAGTCCCTGAATTTGTCAGAGAGATACTCGCCACCTCGATCCGATTGAAGGGCCTTAATTTCTCTCCCTAACTGTTTCTCGACTTCCTGTCTGAACTCTTTGAACTTTTCAAAGGATTCAGACTTGTGTCTCATTAGGTACATGTAACCATATCATGAAAAATCATCTGTAAAGGTGATGAAATACACATGTTGATTTCATGTCCTAACACTCAAGGGACCACATGCATTAGTATGTATTAGGCCAAGTGTGCCTATAGATCTTTCAGGTTTACCGTCAAATGGCCGCTTTGTCATCTTACCTTGGAGGCAAGGTTCATAATGGGAAGATCTTCTATGGTTAGAAAATCCAAAGGACCATCCTTTACCAGCCTTGTGATTTGGTCAACACCGATATGGTCAAGTTGGTAATGCCAGAGGCACGTGGAATTTACTGTATCATGACTCCTTTTCTTGGGATTTTTGACTGACGTAGTTTCAGTTAAGTTAGTTTCCAGAGAAGGATGTAGAACATAGAGACCGTTCTCCAGTTCCCCGCATGCGATGAATTTGTTATTCCATTTAATAGTAATCATATTACTAAAATAAATAGTATATCCATTAGCACATAGTTTAGAAACAGAAATTAAATTTCTTCTCAAGTTTTGTACATAAAGACAATCTTTAAGTAGAAACACTCATTCTCTAAAAACTAATTCTACGGTTCCTATTGCCGCAGCTGCAACACTTGTAGTCATTCCCAAGAATAGTGTCACTTCGCCTTCACTCATTCATCTGCTAGCTTTGAACCCCTACAGTGAGTTACACGCATGAGTTGAATCCCCAGAGTCAACACACCAGGACACAGAAGTAACTAATATATTAGTTTCTATCATACAAGTTTCGACATTACCTTTCTTAGATTCTAGGTAGGCAGGATAGTTCCTCTTCCAGTGGCCGGTCTGCTTGCAGAAGTGATAGACATCAGATGCCTTGTTCTTCTTCTACTTTTTGGGTTTGGCAGCTTTCTTCTATGGCTTCTTTGCCTTTCTCTTTTTCTTGCCTGATTTGTTAGCTTCAACAAGCATAACCATAGGCTCATCCTTCTTGAGTAGATCCTTGGCCCTTTGCAACATATTGCTGACTTCTTGGACGCTAACATTCAGCTTATTCATGTTGTAATTCATTGTGAATGCATTGAAGGAAGAGGGCAAAGAGTTCAGGATGGCATCCAATTGCATGCCAAGATCTAGCCTGGATCCAAGGGCTTCGAGTTCGTTAATGTAGCCCATCATCCGAAGACAATGGTCATGAACTTTCTACCCCTTGGACATCTGCGCGGTCATGAATAGTTTCAGGACCTTCTGTCGAGTAGAACAGTTCTACTCTTCATACATCGTCTTTAGACTGTCCAATATGTCCTTGGCTAGTTCAATCTAATCGAACTGCCTCTATATTGAGTTGTCCAGTGAGGCAATGACAAAGCAGTGGGCTAGGGAGTTCTTATCCTCCCAATCTTGGTAGTCCCTCCTACGGGCCTCAGAAGCCCTATAACCCAAACGCTTCGGGGCTGGATTTTTCACCACCTTATCTAACTTTTCGGAAGTTAGGACCAACATAAGATTTTTGTACCAATCGGCATAGTTTGGGCCCTTAAGCTTGTTATCATCTAGAAGCTTTGCGAATTGACCATTTTTCATTTTCTGATAAAACAACAAAAATGTTAGTCCACAACCTTAGTTTGATTCATGTTACCTACATAGATATGGTTTTTAATCTATGTTCCATTCTCATTTGTTCATCTCTGAGATTTCCCTCCTTTCTCAGTGACGGAGACGACGGAATGTCTCTGGAAATGTGGGAAATCACATGGGATGAGTGAAGCCAACTGTTTCAACTGCATAACCCCACCACCTCTCTATGACGGATCATATCCACTCATCGAATGAGTTTCCCTTTGGCCTCTGTCAGACAAGGTTCAGAGCCGTTTTTAGGTAAACCTTTCTGTCCAGTGAGTGCTCACCCATCATATTCAGGTTATGCCAAGGTACCGTGAGAGAGTTCCCATTTTCTGGTGAAGCCCCTCCCACATCGGTCTATGACGCCCCTATCATCTTATGAAACACTCTAACAGATCCAACAGCAAATGGATAGTCCAATTTTATGGTGCGTTTCCTCATTACTGAAGGACCCATCATTGTGCTAATGACGGAAGGCCTTTAGAGAGTCCATCATATGGATCTCCCTATCACATGCACTCATATTTGCTGGAGGGAACAAAATTACACCCTAGTTCTAGTTTTAGGTCAAACCAAAGTGGCTCCCACTGACTTTCATAAAGTCAGATATCTGGTGGGCCTTAATTGGCTAGGGGTTTCGTAAGCATCCCTTTTCAGGGTTGTGGGGCCCACCAAGTAAGTAGGGGTCATCCAATGACCTTAAGGGACACCATGGCAATGATGTGCATTCAGCCATGGTGTGCGCAAGAGCCACTAACGAGTCATTATGGGCCAAATGCTTATGGCCCATGGTCGCAGCACATCAAACATCTAATCATCACATGTAAAGGAAGAATCGATCCAATCAATTAACTGCTATAAAGCCCATTGAACAGCCCATTTGAAATCCATAACATTAACAATTAATGTCGACTAGGTATATGGGCTGAATCGCAGTTAGCAGTTTGGCACATACAGCTTTTCTCATAAGAGTGGGCTTTTGCAGTTTTAACCATTTAAAACTGGGCTTTATAGGTGGGACGAATTAATCCCTGTAACTGAACATCAGATTTGGAACAGAAAGGGTGAGAAAAATGGACGGAAAAATAGTCCCCTTCGAACCCTAGATTCGATCCAAACAGTTTTGGTCCAACCTAGTCCGAAATGGTCTGAAACTGATTTTCAATTCAAGAATTAATTCATGAGAGATCTGAAATTTATAATTTTGATTTTCAACAAACACAAATCAAATATGGACTGTTTGCACCACCTGCAAAATAGAGGTTAATGAATAGGGTTGCAGCTTCACAAACTGCAAATCGCAGAAAGCGATTTCTCCATCTACAAATTTCCAGCGCCGCCTTCTTCTTCCTTCTTCTTTAATCAAGAAAATAAAAAATTACAGAAATCCTATTTCAATTAATTAATTACATTCTTGATCAAATCCTATACATTCAGTCTAGAAAAAAAATTATTTACAGACGGAATTGAATAAAATAAATGAATAAAAGGAAAAAGGGTGCGTAAACCATCTGCGCCAACTTTGCACTATGATCTCCAGGTTTGAACAGTCCATTAAATCAAAATAAATAAAGAACAGTTCTAAATAAATTTTGGATTTAACAAAATTAATTTCAGATCAATCACCCATAATAAGAAACAGTTTCTTGAAATAAAGAAAACAATCTACGCAAATCTTGGTAGAACAACTTCTGTCCATCTGCGCAGGTTCAGATCTGATTTTCTTTTGGTTCAAGATTTGAACCTGTGGATCCGATTGGAAATCGGCATCTATATACCCTTGGATCTGTAGTGAGCTACCGACTGGAAATCCGACTGTCACTATGATTACCCACTCAGATGAATTCTTAGACTGTCTCAACATACCTAGGTTTTGACCCCCGCTAAGGATCTCACTGATTGGTACATCAAAGATTGCCCAATCCAACACCTAGTGTAGTATCATAATCGAGTCTAGGGGTCGGGCGTAACTTTCCAGTTTTCCCCATCAATCTCCAAGGCCCAGGGCAATACTGGAAATCTGGTCCAGTTCAAAGATTCAACTAATCCTACACTGTATGTGCCTAGGGTCTCACCCTAGTAGTTGAGACAGGCCACCCCAACCGACTTTGTGGCACAACAGTGTCAGCCTTATCAAGATAGGTCTCCCCAGACCGACCTACCAGCTGTGAATAGTCTAAACTAACACGAGTCTCATCAAGTGTCCAGTTTAAGGGTATTACACAGAAACATACCAAGGGAACATAAACCAAATATGCACTTTTATTCATTTACAATAAGCTCATAAAGTACATTGTTCTGATTGAAGCTAAGGGCATACAAAACTGTCCAATATCATCCACCTAACTCCTTGGCCCAACAATTTCAGAGGCCACCAGTACAGAACCGATTCCAACAGATGTACCCTAGGAATCAACTGGCTCAAGTTTATCAAGCTTACCCACAACCTCCTCAAGGCCATACAGTAGATGACCAATTCATGCAGCTTCAACAGCTGATCCTAATCGGCAGCAGTCTATCGACACACTAGAAGGCCAAATAGGACAACTGGCAAAAGCCAAGGTGAGGAGAGAAGTAAGGCAACTATCGAGTCAACCAGTTGCGAACCTGAGAAATCAGCCACTAGGTTTTCCTCTACAGCAGATTCAACCACCTCCTAGGAACCCTGAGCTTGAAAATACCAATTATAATCTTAAGGAGTAGGAGGATTTTAGAGGACCCGTGTGAGGAAAAGAGAATTAGTGAAGAAGAAAAGGAGCAAGAAAATCACGAGTTGGGGGGAAAGAAAAAGGAAAGAAAAATCTAGAGCCTATAGTGAACCAACCCATAGTTCCCTTTCCAACTACACTCATAGTCGGGCCAAAGCGAAAGAACAAAGAGACTCGCAACGAGGAGAGCAAGGAAGTCCATATTAACTTACCTCTCCTCGACGCGATTCAACATATCCTAGCCTATGCCAAGTTCTTGAAAGAGCTATATACTCAAATGATGGAGTCACGACTGGCCCAACAAAAAGTGATGATCTCGACAAATGTTAGTGCGGCTCTCCTAAACCAACTTCCCCGAAAGCTGAAAGTCCCAGATGCTCCTCTCATAAATTGTGCCATCTCTAGAATCACCTTCGAGCGGGCCCTATTGGATCTTGGGGCTAGTATAAATTTGCTTCCATCTATTTATGATAGGTTCAGGATTAGCGAGTTAAAACCTACTTTGATAATTCCGCAATTCGCTGATTGGTCAATCATGACTCCTCGAAGTGTTATCGAGGACATCATTGTTAGGGTAGAGCGTTGTCACTTTCCATTGGATTTTATCATCCTAGACATGCCCCCAACCGAGGAACTGAACCATATCCCGATAATCTTAAGATGTTCATTTTTGGCAGCAGCCAATACAAACACCAACTCTAAATCGAGAGAAATAGACATTTCATTTGGAGAGCAAAAAACCCCGTTAAATGCTTTTAGCGCCTCTAAGCATCCAAACCTAGGGGAAGATGAGTGCAAGATAGATGTAGTTGATGATCTTTTAGATGCCTTGTCTGCCCCTTGGTTAGTCCAATTTGAGCCATGTTTGTATGAAGATGAAAGTGAGTCGGAGAGTGTAGATGGAAGAAGTGAGTGAATGTGTCCGGTTGAAGGCGTTAGACTTAGCACTAATTGGGAGGCAACCCAACGTAATTTTTAGTTTTTCTTCTTTTTGAATTTGAGCTTTTTCTTTTCTTGATTTGAGACCAAGTGGCAGACCTTGAACCCCTTAGGAAAATCTATTAATTGTTCGCTTTGGCCCAAGCCCTTTTTACATCAGTCTAGTTATGCCATTGGGGACAATGACATTTAAGTTGGGGGTGAGGAAAGAGAGAGAAAAATTAATATATATATATTGAAAAAAAAATTAAAAATCTAAGCTTTTAAATATGTAGAATTAAAATTTCACTGAAAGTTTAAAAATTTTTTCCGTTAAAAGAGATTCCCAAATAGAAAAAGTTGAGGAAACTGATAAAAGAATATTGACTTCTATAGAAATTGGTAGCAAGTGATAGGAGTCAAAAATTAGTCTTATTTGAATATTATCGAAACCGTTTAGAAATTTGAATATACTCCCAAGTTTGCCCCTACCAAGATAAGAAGAGAGAGATTAAGAAATTAGACAAAAAAAATCTTCAAAATTGTTAGAGACAGTGGACTACCCTGAAATTTGCTTGTGCAAAGAGAGAGAGAGAGAGAGAGAGAATACAAGGTCAATGGACACCTTAGACTTAGTAATTGGTCTTTTTGCCTAAGTCAAGTGTCAAGATTCGAGTCAAACAGAAAAGGGAATGCCAAAGACACTCACCTAACACTTAGTAACCGGGTCTCTTCACCTAAGGCAAATGTCGAGATTCACATCAAACGGTGGAAGGTAGTAATAAAAAAAAGAAGTGTGCAAATTAAGTTCAGGAGTAGAAATCCACTATCAGAATTGATAAGAAGAATACATGTCTGATTTTAAGAATCAATCTCAACTTATCAAGACAGTCTGCAAAAGGAAGAGTAAATAAGATTTTTAAGCCAAGTTTCTATAATATTCAAAACAATATGTTTTTACCCCTAAAGCCCAATACTGATCTATATAGAGTTTGAGAATGTTGGAATCAGGATGCTTGACTAATTTTGTCAGGGAGGATCTTGAGATGGGAAAGATCCTATGATCAATGTAATTTTAAGGCAGCATTGCTAAGGGACTAGCAATGTTTAAGTTGGGGGTGTGATAACTCTACATTTTGATGCCTTAAGGGCATCAATTCAGAGGTATTTTCGGTCGTAGAATAGTCAAGATGTACCATTTTCCTAGTTAAATGCAATGTTGTGACCTCTAAGGGTCTCTGTGAAATTCTGGGGAAACTAGAAAGTTTTCATGGCTGAAATGCAGATTTTGTGAAGTTGGTGTGAAGTCCAACTAAGAAAGGGGGTGTTTTTGTGAAAATTTGAAAGCAGGAGGGCGCCTCCTATCTGCTAGACCTAGTTTGGCACCCCTTCTACTATATTAACATGCTCCCCACGCCTTAGCTAACCCTAGGGCACCTTTTAACCCATTCTTTTCACTCTTAACAAACCCCAGCCACCCCTAACGGTTAAATCCTCGCCTTCCATCCCTTCTAATCTCCACCATACATTCTAGGGCACTTTCTTTTTAGCATTCTAACCCTAGGAGCCACCTAACTTCTAATCTTCACCATTCAGCCTTTAGCCATTAAATCTCAACCTTACATAATATTGGGTGCCTTCTCCTTTTCTTCTCATCCTTAGGGTCACCCTAAAACCATCCTAACCCTTCATTCTAAACCCTAGGGCACCCACATTTTCGCTAAAACCCAATTTCCACCCCCCTTTCTCTCCAATTCCAGTTATATGCACCCTTTTCTATAGAAAGGACCCCAGGAGTCCTAGAGAAGGGGTTGGTCAATTACATGGTATGTAAACTCAACCGATCCATATATGGACTTAAGCAAAATTCTAGGTGTTGGAACATCCAGTTTGACTCTACTGTCGAACAGTTCGAATTGGGCTTTAGGCCCATTAAGTCCATGTGCTCACTTATCCTCCAAACTACTGTCCAGTTGGGTATCCTTGTATGGTAGGGGACCAAATATTGATCTTCAAATCAGCGACATGGGTTCAGCCCAGCCTCTGTTACAAGGCCTAGCCGAATTCACTGTAGTAGACAGTGAACCCCGAAGTCCATCACCATAGGCTCTTAATGGACCCAACATATACACTAAATGGTACCTAGGTCAAGCCACCTTATAAAAACCCAAGGACTGTGGGCAGATGCAAGATTATCCCATCAGGTATTACTCTCAATGGTCTTACACTTAACCTCTCAGCTCATAATGATCAAACACTGGCTGACAAGAGAGGACCTCTCCCTCAAATGCAAGGAACAGTGATGCACTCTCTACTCACATGGATCCCGGGAATTAAAACCACTTTGCAAACATTTTGAAACCATAATATATATATATATATATAAATATATATATATATATAAATATATATATATATATATTGTATACCTCTATATAAATATAATTTGCAAAACAAATTTCAACGGTTGAAATCAACTGCCGATAGTTTTGGTTTCCATCAGAGAGAGTGCATCCCCGATCATTCACTTTGTCCAACAAAGGGGATGATCCTGTCACTATGATCACCCACTCAAATGAATTCTCGGACTGCTGCAACATAACTAGGTTTTGACCCCCTCTAAGGATCTCACTGATTGGCATATCAAAGACAGCCCAATTTGACACCTAGCACAATATCATAATCGAGTCTAGGGTTCAGGTGTAACATTCCAATTTTGCCCATCTATCTCCAAGGTATAGGGCAATACTGGAATTCTAGTCCGGTTCAGGGTTTCAAGAAAACCCACACTGCATGTACCTCAGGTCTCACCCTGGCTGCTGAGACAAGCCACCCCAACCAACTTGGCGGCACATCAGTGTCAGCCTTGGTAGGAAAAATCTCCCCAGATCTATCCAACGACTGTGAATTTTCTAAATTAACACGAGTCTCATAGGGGTCCAATTTAAGGGTATTACATAGAAACACACCATAATAACATGAATCAAATATGTACATTATTCATTTACATTAAATGTCATAATGTACATCATTCTGATTGGAGCTAAGGGCATACACTGTCTACCAGCTCCCACTTGCACTTAGGTCCAATCAGGTACAAGCCAGAGTCCCAGACTTTCCACGTGTCTCTCAAACACTTTTTATGCCATTGACTTAGTCAATGGGTCTGCCACATTCTCCGCTAATGCTACCTTTTAACATCAATCTCCCGTAGATCCATTGTTGTCATACAAAAGTGGAATGGGTGATGTACTGAATTCCAAATTCTAGAATGATCACCTTCATTCATTAGGCAGCCTCACTTACGGCAATGTGTTCGGCTTGGGTTGTGGGTTGTTATTCTTACTACTTAGGACCCCTGTTTGTTGCTCTTCTAGCTAACAACATACGATTCTATCGCTAATACATATCCAGATGTAGACTTTCTATCATCTTGATCTGACTGGAAGTCGGCATCAGTATACCCTTGAATCTATAGTGAACTACCATCGAATACCAGACAAAACTCTTTTGTCCTTTGAAGGTACTTTAGTATGTTTTTCACAGTAGTCCAATGCTCCTGCCTTGGGTTGACCTGGAATCTGCTTACCACACTCACTGCCTGAGCGATGTCAGGACGAGTGCACAGCATGGCATACAAGATTCTCCCTATGGCTAAGGCAAAGGGAACGTCCTTCATACCCCCAATCTCCTCGGGAGTCTTGGGAGACATGCCCTTGGAGAGAGTGACTCCATGCCTGAAAGGAACATTTCCTTTCTTGGAATTCTCCATGATGTATCTCTTGAATATCTTGTCAATGTAAGCAGATTGAGATAATCCAATTATCCTCTTCGATCTATTTCTATAGAGCCGAAGACCCAGTATATAGGAGGCTTCTCCAAGATCTTTCATGGAGAATTGCAATGAAATCCACACCTACACCGTAGTTAACATTCCTACATCATTCCCAATGAGTAGAATGTCATCTACATACAGAACCAAGAACATAACCTTATCCCCACTGGATTTCCTGTAAACACAGGGCTCATCCGGGTTTTGCTCAAAGTCAAACCTTTTGATGGTAGAGTCAAACCAGATGTTCCAACTCCTAGAAGCTTGCTTAAGTCCATATATGGATCTATTTAATTTACATACCATGTGTTCCTGACCCGCAGCTATGAAACCTTGCAGTTGCTGCATATAGATATCTTCAATAGGATCTCCATTTAGGAACGCAGTTTTGACATCCATTTGCCAAATCTCGTAGTGATGGTATGCTGCTACAACTAGGAGGATCCTAATGGATTTAAGCATGGCCACCGGTGAAAAGGTTTCCTCCTAATTGATGCCCTCTTTTTGAGTATACCCTTTCGCCACAAGACGAGCCTTGTAGGTCTCAACCTTACCATCGGGGCCCTTCTTCCTCTTATAGATCCATTTGCATCCAATTGCTTTTACCCCAACGGGCAGATCTACCAGAGTCCAGACTCCATTGGTTTCCATTGAATCCATCTCAGCTCTCATGGCATCTACCCACTTCAAAGCATCTAAGTCCAACATAGTTTTCGTATAAGTCACGGGATCCTCCTCACTGGTCATGGCTTCCACCAAGTAACTATTCTGGTCATAGCTGAAACAAACTGGAGGCCTGGAAACCCTGGTAGATCTTCTAGGTTGATCATTACCTAGAGCTTGTGGGATACCTCCCACTACCCCTGAGATCTCCTCATCAAGAACAACTTCCTGACGATGATTGTTCAAGATGTAATCATCTTCCAAGAAATGGGCATTTCGACATCAGAACACCTTTTGTTCTCCTGGGTCATAGAATAGGTAACCCACATAGCCTTTTCGGGTAGCCTATGAATAGGCAACAGCTGGTCTTGGATTCCAATTTGTCCACACTCGTTCTTTCAACATGTGTTGGACAACCCCAAATCTTCAAGTATCTCACACTTGGTTTCTTTCCGGTCCAAAGCTCATAGGGAGTTTTCGGAACTGATTTGGTTGGAACTCGGTTCAGCACGTATATCACAATCTCTAATGCGTAAACCCAAAAGGATGTGGGCAACTCTGAGTGTACGAGAAGTTATTGGACCATATCCAATAAAGTTCTGTTCCTCCTCTCTGACACACAATTTAGTTGTGGTGTAGCAAGAGGAGCTACCTATGATACTATCCCATTGACCTTTAAGTAGTCCCTGAATTCGTCAGAGAGATACTCTCCCTAACTACTTCTCGACCTCTTGTCTGAACTCTTTGAACTTTTCAAATGATTCAGACTTGTGTCTCATTAGGTACACGTAACCATACCGAGAGTAATCATCAGTGAATGTTATAAAATAAATGTGCTAGTTACGTGTCCTAACACTCATGGGACCAGATACATCAGTATGTATAAGGTCAAGTGTGCCTATACATTTTTTAGGCTTACCATTAAATGGTCATTTCATCATCTTACCCTGAAGGCAAAGTTCACAGGTTGGAAGATATTTTACAATTAGAAAATCCAAAGGACAATCCTTTACAAACCTTGTGATACGATCTATGTTAATATGGCCAAGTCGGTAATGCCACAGGCACGTGAGATTAACTGTATCATGGGCTCTTTTCTTGGGGATGTCACCCGATGTAGTTTTGGTTATGTTAGTTTCCAGAGAAGGATGGAGAACATAGAGATCATTCTCAAGTTCTCCGTATGCGAAGAATTTGTTATTTCTTTTAATACTAATCGCATTAGTAAAGAAAACACAATATCCATCCGCACACAGTTTTGAAACAGAAATTAGATTTCTTCTCAAATTATGTACATAAAGATAACCTTTTAGTACAATAGTTCCTTCTCTGAAAATTAACTCTACAGTTCTTATAGTTGTAGTTGCAACACTTGCAGAAGTCCCCAAGTAAAGAGTTACTTCTCTATCACTCAGTCTTCTGCTTATCCTGAACCCCCAAAGTTTGTTACACGCATGAATCAAAGCCCCAGAGTCTAAACACCAGGAAACAGAAGTTACCAACAAATTGGTTTCTATGACACAGGATTCGAAATTACCTTGTCTCTTGGATTCTAGGTACTAAGGACAGTTCCTCTTCTAGTGGCGGCCTGTTTGCAAAAGTGACAAGCATCTGATGATCTGTCTTTCTTCTACCTTTTGGACTTAGCATCTTACTTTTGAGGCTTTCTCTTTGCCTTCCTCTTCTTCTTGCTCAATTGGTCAGCTTCAACAAGCATGGCAATGGACACATCCTTCTTAATCAGTTCCTCGGCCCTCTGCAACATATTGCTGAGTTCCTAGATGCTAACATTTAGCTTGTTCATGATATAGTTCATGATGAACTGATTGAAAGAAGGAGGCAAAGAATTTAAGATGGCATCCACCTTCATGACATGGTCAAGCCCAGATCCAAGAGCCTCAAGTTCATTGATGTAACCCATCATCTTAAGACAATGGTCATGGTATTAGACAGTTTTGTATGCCCTTAGCTTCAATGAAAATGATGTACTTTATGAGTTTATTGTAAATGAATAAAAGTGCATATTTGATTCATGTTCCCTTGGTATGTTTCTGTGTAATACCCTTAAACTGGACACTTAATGAGACTCGTGTTAGTTTAGAATGTTCACAGCCAGTGGGTCGGTCTGGTGAGACCTATCCTAACAAGGCTGACACTGTGGTGCCACCAAGTCGGTTGGGGTGGCTTGTCTCAGCTACCGGTGTGAGACCCTAGGCACATATAGTGTGGGATTAATTGAATCTTTGAACTGTACCAGATTTCCAGTATTGCCCTGGACCATGGAGATTGATGGGCAAAACTGGAAAGTTACACTCGACCCCAAGACTCGATTATGATACTGCACAAGGTGTCGGATTGGGCTGTCTTTGTTGTACCAATCAGTGAGATCCTTAGCGGGGGTCAAAACTTGGGTATGTTGGGACAGTCTGAGAATTCGTATGAGTGGGTGATCATAGTGACATGATCAGCCCCTTTGTCGGACAAAGGTAATGATTGGGGATACACTCTCATTGATGGAAACCAAGACCGCCGGCAGCAAATTTCAATTGTTGAAATTTGTTTTGCAAAATATATTTTATATGAGATATAAAAGTATATATATTATGGTTTCGAAATGATTTGCAAAAGGTTTTAATTCCCGGGATCCATACTTGAGAGAGTACAACATTGTTCCTTGCAACCAAGGGAGAGGTCCTCTCTTGTCGGGCAGTGTATGATCATTATGGGCTGAGAGGTTAAATATAAGACCATTGAGGATAATACCTGATGGGCTAATCTTCCATCTGTCCACAGTCCCTGGGTGTTACAAGGTGGCTTGGCCCAGGGACAACTTAGGGTAAGTGTTGGGTCCATAGAGCCCATCCGATGGGTTTCAGGGGGTGCACTGTCTAGAACAGTGTATTCGGCCAGGCCTTGTAACAAAGGCTAGGCTGAACTTATGTGGCTGATGTGTAGATCAATGTTTGGGTCCCACGCCAAACAAGGAAGCCCAACTAGGCAGCAGTTTTGAAGGCTAAATGAATACATAACCTTAAATGGGCCTTAAGCCCATTTCGAACTAGGCTAATTTGATTAGTCTTTAAGGGGCGAATTCTGAGATAAGATCAGCTGATAGGATTGGGCCCACACCCTATTCACTCAGAGAGTCCAAGATCTAAATGAGATTTAGATCTGGAAACTTCCTAATTAGATTAGGAGATGGCTGATCTAATCTGCAGATAAGATAAGGGATAACCCTTATCTTAAAGGGACTTCTAATCCAGATATGATTTGGGTTAGCAACTCCTAATGGGATTAGGAGCTGATCCCTTTAAGTCTATAAAAGGAAGAGGGGGTGGTAGCCTTTAGACACAACACACAATCATCAGCAACAGATAGTCTTGTCTTCAGAGCTAAAATCACAGAAGAGAGAATTCTGCTCCCTGCATATACTCTCTAGCCGCCTCCTTCCTGTAGTCGATTGGTTGGAGTTGTATTCACATGTCGTCTAGGTGATTCTTGATTCATATGATGAACTTTCTAAAGGCCTTCCATCATTAACATGAGGATGGGTCCTTCAGTAATGAGGAAACGCATCAGAAAATGGGCTATCCATTTGCTGTTGGGCTTGTTTGAGTGTTTCATAAGATGATAGGGGCGTCATAGACCGATGTGGGAGGGGCTTCACTAGAAAATGGGAACTCTCTCACGGTACCTTGGCGTTCACGAATATGATGGATAAGCACTCACTGGACAGAAAGGTTTACCTGAAAATGGCTCTGAACCTGTGTGTTGTTTGCTAGAAAAGCAGCAAAGAGGGGTCCACTGCAGACTCCACGACCGAGGCCGAGTACATTGCCACAAGTTAGGCTGTCAAAGAAGTCGTGTTGATGAAGAATTCATTCACGAGTTGGGAGTAGTTCCGTTCAGCACATCACCCATCCCATTGTTGTGTGACAACAATGGAGCTATTGCTCAGGCTAAGGAGCCACGAGCCCACTCGAAGTCGAAGCACATTGAGAGGAAGTACCATGTACTGAGAAAGATTGTTGGTAGAGGGGACGTCTTGATTCAGAAGGTAGCGTTAGCGGAAAATGTAGCAGACCCATTGAAAAAACAACTATCACAGAAAGTGTTTGAGAAACACGTGGAAAGTATGGAACTCTGGCTAGTACCTGATTGGACCTAAGCGCAAGTGGGAGCTGTTAGACTATTTTGTATGCCCTTAGCTTCAATCAAAATGATGTACTTTATGAGTTCATTGTAAATGAATAAAAGTGCATATTTGATTCATGTTCCCTTGGTATGTTTCTGTGTAATACCCTTAAACTGGACACTTAATGAGACTCGTGTTAGTTTAGAATGTTCACAGCGAGTGGGTCGGTCTAGGGAGACCTATACTGACAAGGCTAACACTGTGGTGCCACCAAGTCGGTTGGGGTGGCTTGTCTCAACTACCGGGGTGAGACCCTAGGCACCTACAGTGTGGGATTAATTGAATCTTTGAACTGGACCAGATTTCCAGTATTGCCTTGGACCTTGGAGATTGATGGGCAAAACTGGAAAGTTACACCCGACCCCTAGACTCTATTATGATACTGCACTAGGTGTCGGATTGAGCTGTCTTTGATGTACCAATCAGTAAGATCCTTAGCGGGGGTCAAAACCTGGGTATGTTGGGATAGTCTGAGAATTCATCTGAGTGGGTGATCATAGTGACAGGATCAGCCCCTTTGTCGGACAAAGGCAATGATCAGGGATGCACTCTCACTGCTAGTAGCTGATTTCAATCGTTGAAATTTGTTTTGCAAAATATATTTTATATGAGATATAAAAGTATATATATTATAGTTTCGAAATGATTTGCAAAAGGTTTTAATTCCCGGGATCCATACTTGAGAGAGTGCAACACTGTTCCTTGCAGCCGAGGGAGAGGTCCTCTCTTGTCGGGCAGTGTATGATCATTATGGTCTGAGAGGTTAAGTGTAAGACCATTGAGGATAATACCTGATGGGCTAATCTTGAACCTGCCCACAGTCCCTGGGTGTTACAAGGTGGCTTGGCCCAGGGACCACGTAGGGTAAGTGTTGGGTCCATAGAGCCCATCTGATGGGTTTAAGGGGGTGCACTGTCTAGAACAGTGTATTCGGCCAGGCCTTGTAACAAAGGCTAGGCTGAACCTATGTGGCTGATGTGTAGATCAATGTTGGGGTCCCACGCCATACAAGGAAGCCCAACTGGGCAGCAGTTTTGGAGGCTAAATGAATACATAACCCTAAATGGGCCTTAAGCCCATTTCAAACTAGGCTAATTTGATTCGTCTTTAAGGGGCGAATTCTGAGATAAGATCAGCTGATAGGATTGGGCCCACACCCTATCCACTCAGAGAGTCTAAGATCTAATTGAGATTTAGATCTGGAAACTTCCTAATTAGATTAGGAGATGGCTGATCTAATCTGCAGATAAGATAAGGGTTATCCCTTATCTTAAAGGGACCTATAATCCAGATATGATTTGGGTTACAACTCCTAATGGGATTAGGAGCAGATCCCTTTAAGTCTGTAAAAGGAAGAGGGGGCGGCAGCCTTTAGACACAACACACAATCATTAGCAACAGATAGTCTTGTCTTCAGAGCTGAAATCATAGAAGAGAGAATTCTGCTCCCTATAAATACTCTCTAGCCGTCTCCTTCCTGTAGCCGTTGCCTATAGCAGTTCGATCTCCATTCATTGGGAGAAATCAAGATTGGATCTTGATTCCAATCTTTTGGAGAAAAGATTGGTGGGAGTTGTATTCACAAGCCGTCCAGGTGATTTTTGAGAAGGATCGAGTTCTTTTGGAAGAACACTGTTGATTCTGCTCGACCCTCCATTGAGAGATATTATTTCTTTATATCAGGTATTATCTCTTCCTACTCCTTTTGGTTCAGATCTAGTTCAATTTATGATTCAAGAATGATCATTGAAAATATGATTTTCTAAATAGGGAATTCGATTCCCAGTTGAAGGGAGAGGAAAATTTTTGAAATTCACCCCTTATTCCTCAATCTTTGGGCGTCAATGTGATGGATTTTCTATCCCTTCACATGAAATTGTTGGTTCTTGGACATCTATGTGGTCATGAACTGCTTCAAGACCTTCTACCGAGTAGAACGATTATGCTCTTCGTACATCGTCCTTAGACTATCCAAGATATCCTTGGACAATTCGATTTGATCGAATGGTCAATGTATCGGATTATCCAAAGAAGCTATGATGTAGCAATGGGCTAGGGAATTTTTCTCTTCCCACTCCTGGTAGTCCCTCCTACGAGCCTCAGAAGCTCTATCACCTGAACATTCTGGGGCAGGATTTTTAACTACTTTATCCAGTTATTCCGATGTTAGGACCAGCATAAGGTTATGATACCAATCAGCATAGTTTGGGCCTTCTAGTTTGTTGTCATCCAACAATTTTGCAAATTGTCCATTTGCGATTTTTGAGAAAAAGCAAATATTAGTCCACAACCTAATTTGATTCATGTTATTTACATAGATATGGATTTTAACCTATGTTCCATTTCCATTTGTTCATCTCTGAGATTTCCCTCCTATCTCAGTGACGGAGACAATGAATTATGTCTCTGGAAATGCGAGAAATCACATAGGGTGCATGGAGCTAACAGTTTCAGCTGCATTGAAGGGATAGGTTATCCATCACATGGACGCCCAAAGATTGCGGAATAAGGGGGCGAATTTCAAAAAAAAATTTCCTCCCTTCAATTGGGAATCGAATTCCCTATTTAGAAAATCATATTTTCAATGATCATTCTTGAACCACAAACTAAACCAGATCTAAACCAAAAGGAGTAGGGAGGGATTATTCCTGATACAAAGAAGCAGTATCTCCCAATGGAGGTGTTCACACCCAAAGAATGATCCAAAATCTGCTTCCACTGAAGATGGCACAGTGCAAGGTGGAGCAAAATCAATAATGTTCTTCCAAAAGAACTTGACCCTTCGCAAGAATCAACTGGATGGCTTGTGAATACAACTCCAACCAATCTTTTCTCCAAAAATTTGGTATCAGGATCAAATCTTGATTTCTCCCAAGAACTAGAGATCGAACTACTAAAGGCGGCGGCTGCAGGAAGGAGGCGACAAGAGAGTGTTTGCATGGTGCAGAATTCTCTCTTCTTGTAATCTCAACTCTGAAGACAAGAGTGTGTTGGTTGCATGTCTAAAGGCTGCCGCCACCTCCTCCTTTTATAATATCAAAGGGATCAACTCCTAATCCCATTAGGAGTTGCTAACCAAATCATATTTGGATTAGAAGTCCCTCTAAGTGATAAGGGATAACCCTTATCTTATCTGCAGATTAGATCAGCCATCTCCTAATCTAATTAGGAGGTTTGCAGATCTAAATCTTATTTAGATCTTGGACTCTCTAAGTGGATAGGCTTTGGGCCCAATCCTATAAGCTAATCCATCTCAGAATTCACCCCTTTAAATGACTAATCAAATTAGCCCAGTTCGAAATGGGCTTAAGGCCCATTTAAGGTTATGTATTCATTTAGCCTTCCAAACTGCTGCCCAGTTGGGATACCTTGTATGGCGTGGGACCCTAACATTGATCTACACATCATCCACATGGGTTCGGCCCAGCCTTTGTTACAAGGCCTGGCCGAATACACTGTTATGGATAGTGCACCCGCTGAAACCCATCTCATGAGCTCTATGGGCCCAACACTTACCCTAAGTGGTCCCTGGGCCAAACCACCTTGTAACACCCAGTGACTGTGGGTAGATGCAAGATTATCCCATCAGGTATTATCCTCAATGGTCTTACACTTAACCTCTCAGCCCATAATGATCATACACTGCTCGATAAGAGAGGACCTCTCCCTCGGCTACAAGGAACACTGTTGCACTCTCTGCTTATATGGATCCCGGGAATTAAAACCTTCTTGCAAACATTTCAAAACCATATATATACTTTTATATAAAATATATTTTGCAAAACAAATCTCAACGGTTGAAATTGGCTGCTGGTAGTCTTGGTTTCCATCAGTGAGAGTGCATCCTCGATCATTACCTTTGTTCGACAAAGGGGTTGATCCTGTCACTATGATCACCCACTCAAATGAATTCTCAAACTGTCCCAACATACCTTGGTTTTGACCCCTGCTAAGGATCTCACTGATTGGTACATCAAAGACAGACCAATCTGACACCTAGTGCATTATCATAATCGAGTCTAGGGGTCAGGTGTAACTTTCCAATTTTGCCCATCAATCTCCTATTAGACAGTATTGTATACCCTTAGCTTCAATCAAAATGATGTACTTTATGAGTTTATTGTAATTGAATAAAACTGCATATTTGATTCATGTTCCCTCGGTATGTTTTTGTGTATTACCCTCAAATTGGACACTTAATGAGACTCGTATTAGTTTAGAATGTTCAGAGCCAGTGGGTCGGTCCAGGGAGACCTATCCTGACAAGGCTGACACTATGGCGCCACCAAGTTGGGTGGGGTGGCTTGTCTCAGCCACCGGGGTGAGACCCTATTACATACAATGTAGGGTTAATTGAATCTTTGAACTGGACCAGATTTCCAGTATTGCCTTGGACCTTGGAGATTGATGGGCAAAACTGGAAAGTTACACCCGACCCTATACTCGATTATGATACTGCACTAGGTGTCGGATTGGCTGTCTTTGATGTACCAATCAGTGAGATCCTTAGCGGGGGTCAAAACCTGGGTATGTTGGGACAGTTTAAGAATTCATCTGAGTGGGTGTTCATAGTGACAAGATCAGCCCCTTTGTCAGACAAAGGTAATGATCGGGAAAGCACACTCTCTAATGGAAACCAAGACAGCCGGTAGCCGATTTCAATCGTTGAGATTTGTTTTTGCAAAATATATTTTATATGAGATATAAAAGTATATATATTATGGTATTGAAATGATTTGCAAAAGGTTTTAATTCCCGGGATCCATATAAGCAGAGAGTGCAACACTGTTCTTTGCAGCCGAGGAAGAGGTCCTCTCTTGTTAGGCAATGTATGATCATTATGGGCTGAGAGGTTAAGTGTAAGACCATTGAGGATAATACTTGATGGGCTAATCTTGCATCTGCCCACAGTCCCTGGGTGTTACAAGGTGGCTTGGCCCAGGGACCACTTAAGGTAAGTGTTGGGCTTATAGAGCCCATCTAATGGGTTTCAGGGGGTGCACTGTCTATAACAGTGTATTCAGCCAGGCCTTGTAACAAAGGTTGGGCCGAACCCATGTGGCTGATGTGTAGATCAATGTTAGGATCCCATGCCATACAAGGAAGCCCAACTGAGCAGCAGTTTGGAAGGTTAAATGAATACATATTTTTAAATGAGCCTTAATCCCATTTTGAACATGGCTAATTTGATTAGTCACTTAAGGGGCAAATTCTGAGATGGATCAGCTGATAGGATTGGGCCCACACCCTATCCACTTAGAGAGTCCAAGATCTAAATAAGATTTAGATTTGGAAGCCTCTTAATTTGATTAGGAGTTGATCCCTTTTTAAGTCTATAAAAGGAAGAGGGGGCAGCAACATTTAGACATGCAAGCAATACACTCTTGTCTTCAAAGCTGAAATCACAAGAAGAGAGAAGTTGCACCCAACAAATACTCTCTTGCCGCCTCCTTCCTGCAGCCGCCGCCTATAGCAGTTCGATCTCTAGTTCTTGGGAGAAATCAAGATTGGATCTTGATTCCAACCTTTTGGAGAAAAGATTGGTGGGAGTTGTATTCACAAGCCGTCCAATTGATTCTTGCGAAGGGTCAAGTTCTTTTGGAAGAACACTGCCGATTCTGCTCCAACCTGCACTGTGCCATCTTCAGTGGGAGCAGATTTTGGATCCTTCCTTGGGCGTGAACACCTTCATTGAGAGATACTACTTCTCTGTATCAGGTATTATCCCTCTCTACTCCTTTTGGTTCAGATCTAGTTCAGTTTATGGTTCAAGAATGATTTATGAAAATATGATTTCTTAAATGGGGAATTCGATTCGTAGTTGAAGGGAGAGAAAAATTTTTGAAATTCGCCCCCTTATTCCACAATCTTTGGGCGTCCATCTGATGGATTTCCTATCCCTTCTATGGTATCAGGGCCATGGTTCAAGTCTGAATCCTTTGAAAAGTTCAAAGAGTTTAGACAAAAGGTCGAGAAACAGTTGGGGAGAGAAATTAAAGCCCTTCGATTTGATCAAGGTGGCGATTATCTCTCTGACGAATTCAGGGACTACTTAAGGGACAATGGGATAGTATCACGATTTGCTCCTCCTGTTACACCACAACTTAATGGTGTTTCATAGAGGAGGAATAGGACCTTATTGGATATAGTCCGGTCGCTTCTCATACACTCAGAGTTACCCACATCCTTTTGGGGTTATGCATTAGAGACTGCGATTTACGTGCTAAACTGGGTTCCAACCAAATCGGTACCGAACACTCCATATGAACTTTGGACCAAAAAGAAACCAAGTATCAGACACTTGAAGATTTGGGGTTGTCCAGCATACGTTAAAAGAATGAGTGCAGACAAGTTGGAATCCAAGACCAGCCGTTGCCTATTTGTAGGCTACCCAAAAGGCTCTATAGGTTACCTATTCTATGACCCAAGTGAGTAGAAAGTGTTTTGTAGTCGAAATGCCCAATTCTTGGTGACTGATTATATCCTAGACACCCATCATCAAGAAATTGTTCATGATGAGGAGAGCTCAGGAGCTGTGGGAGATGTCCCACAAATTCCAGGTAGTAACCAACCTAGAAGATCCACTCGGGTATCCAAGCCACCAGTCCGTTATGGTTATGACCAAGATAGTTACCTGGTGGAAACCTTGACTAGTGAGGAGGATACCGTGACTTACGCGGTAGCTAGGTTAGACATAGATTCCCATAAGTGGATGGAGGCCATGAGAGTAGAGATGGACTCAATGGAGACCAATGGAGTCTGGACTCTAAAAGATCCACCCTCCGGGGTAAAAGCAATCGGTTGCAAATGGATTTACAAGAGGAAGAAGGGCCCCGATGGTAGGGTTAAGACCTTCAAAGCTTATCTGGTGGCAAAAGAGTACACTCAGAAAGAAGGCATCGATTATGAGTAAACATTTTCGCCTATGGCCATGCTTAAATCCATTAGGATCCTGCAAGCTGTAGCAGCATACCATGATTATGAGATTTGGTAGATGGATGTCAAAACTGCGTTCCTGAATGGAGATCTTACTGAAGAAATCTATATGCAGCAGCTACAAGGTTTCATAGCTACGGGTCAGGAAAACATGGTATGTAAACTCAATAGATCCATTTATGGACTTAAGCAAGCTTTTAGAAGTTGGAACATCCGTTTTGACTCTGCTGTCAAATCGTTTGACTTCGAGCAGAATCCGGATGAACCTTGTGTTTATAGAAAGTATAGTGGAGATAAGGTTACCTTCTTGGTTCTGTATGTAGATGACATTCTACTCATTGGGAATGATTTTGGAATGTTAACTACGGTGAAAGTATAGCTTTCACAGTAATTCTCCATGAAAGATCTTGGAGAAGCCTCCTATATACTGGGTCATCAACTCTATAGAGATAGATCAAAGCGGATAATAGGATTATCCCAATCTGCCTACATTGACAAAATAGTCAAAAGATACAGCATGGAAAACTCCAAGAAAGGAAATGTTTCTTTCAGGCACGGAGTCACTCTCTCCAGCAAGATGTCTCCCAAGACTTCTGAGGAGATTGATGGCATGAAAGACGTTCCCTATGCCTCTGTCGTAAGCAGCATCATGTATGTCGTGCTGTGCACTCTTGCTCAGGCAGTGAGTGTAGTAAGCAGATTTCAGGCCAACCCTGGGCAAGAGCATTGGACTGTTGTGAAAAACATACTTAAGTACCTTTGAAGGACAAAAGAGTTTTGTCTAGTATTCGATGGTAATTCACTACAGATCCAAGGGTATACAGATGCCAATTTCTAGTTGGATCTAAACGATAGAAAGTCTACATTTGGATATGTTTTCACGATAGGATTGTGTGTTGTTTGCTGGAAAAGCAGCAAACAGGGGTCCATTGCAGACTCCAAGAGCGAGGCCGAGTACATTACTGCAAGTGAGACTGCCAAAGAAGCCGTGTGGATGAAGAAGTTCATTCACGAGTTGGGAATAGTTCCATCCAGCACATCACCCATCCCATTGTTGTGTGACAACAATGGAGCTATTGCTTAGGCTAAGGAGCCACGAGCCCACTCGAAGTTGAAGCACATCGAGAGGAAGTACCACGTACTGAGGGAGATTGTTGGTAGAGGGGACGTGCTGATTCAGAAGGTAGCGTTAGCGGAAAATGTAGCATACCCATTGACAATGCCACTATCATAGAAAATGTTTGAGAAACACGTGGAAAGCAAGGCACTCCGGCTAATAACGGATTGGACCTAAGTGCAAGTGGGAGCTATTAGACAGTTTTGTATGCCCTTTGCTTCAATCAAAATGATGTACTTTATGAGTTTATTGTCAATGAATAAAAGTGCATATTTGATTATTGTTTCCTTGGTATGTTTCAGTGTATTACCCTCAAATTAGACACTTAATGAGACTCGTGTTAGTTTAGAATGTTCACAGCCATAGGGTCGGTCTGGGGAGACCTATCCTGACAAGGCTGACACTGTGGCGCCAACAAATCGGTTGGGGTGGCTTGTCTCAGCCACCGGGGTGAGACCGTAGTCACATACAGGGTAGGTTAAATGAATACATATCTTTAAATGGGCCTTAATCCCATTTTGAACATGGCTAATTTGATTAGTCACTTAAGGGGCAAATTCTGAGATGGATCAGCTGATAGGATTGGGCCCACACCCTATCCACTTAGAGAGTCCAAGATCTAAATAAGATTTAGATTTGGAAGCCTCCTAATTTGATTAGGAGATGGCTAATCTAATCTGCAGATAAGATAAGGATTATCCCTTATCACTTAAAGGGACTTCTAATCCAAATATGATTTGGGTTAGTAACTCCTAATGGGATTAGGAGCTGATCCCTTTTTAAGTCTATAAAAGGAAGAGGGGGCAGCAGCTTTTAGACATGCAAGCAATACACTCTTGTCTTCAGAGCTGAAATCACAAGAAGAGAGAAGTTGCACCCTGCAAATACTCTCTTGCCGCCTCCTTCCTGCAGCCGCCGCCTACAGCAGTTCGATCTCCAGTTCTTGGGAGAAATCAAGATTGGATATTGATTCCAATCTTTCTGAGAAAAGATTGGTGGGAGTTGTATTCACAAGCCGTCCAGTTGATTATTGCGAAGGGTCAATTTTTTTTGGAAGAACACTATTGATTCTGCTCCACCTTGCACTGCACCATCTTCAGTGGGAGCAGATTTTGGATCCTTCCTTGGGCATGAACACCTCCAGTGGGAGCAGTTCTTGAATTTATTTATTACATTTGGTCTGTAAATATTTTTTTTTAGACTCAATATATAGGCATTCAATCTTATGTAATTATTAAAAGAAATAGGATTTCTATTTATTTTATTTTGGATCGAAGATGACGGCACAGAGAAGGAGATTTCGTAGATGGGACATTCGCTATCTGCGATTTGCAGTTTGTGAAACTGCAATCTGTGATCTAACCTCTGTTTTGCAGGATGGAGTGTGCGGACAGCCCTGATTAACTAATTCTTGATTTTCTTTTATCAGTTATTTAATTTCAGATTATTTTCTTGAATTAAGGATCTAATTAAAGATCAAACCCTAGACCCATTCGAACCAAGATTGGTTCAAAACTGTTTGAACCAAATCTAGGGTTTAATCAAGGCTGAAAGTCAGCCCTAATTTTCCCACTAATGAGCCTGAGGATTGATATTTAATTAAATGGTTAATTCGGCCCAACCTGTAAAGGCCCAGTTTTAAATAGTTAAAACTGCTAAAAGCCCACTTCAAAGGATAAAGTTATATGGGCCAAACTGGGTAACCCTAATTCAGCCCATATACCTAGATAATATTAATGGTTAATATTATGGATTTTCAATGGGCTTTCAATGGGCCTTACAGATAATTAATTGATTGGATCAATTTATCCCTGCGTGAGATGTTTGGATGTGTGATGTGCTGCGTACATGGTCCATAAGTACTTGGCCCATGCTTATTCGACAGTGGCTCTTACGTACACCATGGCTGAATGCACATCATTGCCATGGTGTCCCTTCTGGTCATTGGATGTTCTCCCTCAGTGGTGGGCCCCATACCTCATCAGGAGGTTACGTGCAGAACCCTAGCCGATTTAAGGCCCACCGAAATCTAACTTTATGAAAGTCAGTGGGAGCCACTTTGATTTGACCAAAAGCAAACTAGGGCGTAATTAACTGTTCTCTCTAGCTAATATGAGTGCAAGTGATAGGGAGATTCATATGATGAACTCTCTAAAGGCCTTCCATCATTAGCATGAGGATGAGTCCTTCAGTAATGAGGAAACGCACCAGGAAATGGGCTATCCATTTGCTGTTGGGCTTGTCTAAGTGTTTCATAAGATGATAGGGGCATCATAGACCGATGTGGGAGGGGCTTCACTAGAAAATGGGAACTCTCTCACGGTATCTTGACGTTCACGAACATGATGGGTGAGCACTCACTGGACAGAAAGGTTTACCTGAAAATGGCTCTGAACCTTGTTTGACAGAGGCCAAAGGGAAAACTCATATGATGAGTGGATATGATCCTTCATAGAAAGATAGTGGGGTTATGTAGCTGAAACAGTTGACTCCATGCACCCTATGTGATTTCCCACATTTCTAGAGACAACCCGTAGTCTCCATCATTGAGAAAGGAGGAAAATCTCAGAGACGAATAATTGGAAATGGATCGTAGATTAAAATCCATATCTATGAAATGAACATGAGTCAAATTAGGTTGTGGACTGATGTTTTCTCTTTTATCAGAAAATGGAAAACGGAGCATTTGCAAAGCTTCTTGACGACAACAAGCTTAAGGGCCCAAACTATGCCGACTGGTACAGGAACCTTATGTTGGTCTTAACCTCTGAAAAGTTGGATATGGTAGCCAAGAATCCTACCCCGGATCGTCCGGGAGATAGGGCTTCTGAGGGCCGTAGACGAGAATACCAAGAATGGGAGGAGAAAAACTCCTTGCCCGCTGCTATATCATTGCCTCTTTGGACAATCCAATTCGGAGGCAGTTCGATCTTAAGGCAATGTATAAAGAGTTGAATCATTCTACTCGGCAGAAGGTCTTGAAACAGTTCATGACTGCACAGATGTCCAAGAACCAACAAGTTCATGACCAATATCTCCGGATGATGGGTTATATCAATGAACTGGAGGCTCTTGGATCAGGGCTGGATCTGGTAACACAGATCGATGTTATTCTCAACTCTCTGCCTCCATCCTTTAATCTATTCATCATGAACTACAACATGAACAAGTTGAACATCAGCTTGCAAGAGCTCAGCAATATGTTGCAAAGAGCTGAAAATTTGATTAAAAAGGATGAGCCCATTGCCATGCTTGTTGAAACTGGCAAATCGGGCAAGAAAAGGAAGGCAAAGAGAAAAACCCAGACGAAGGTTGCCAAACCCAAAAAGCAGAAGAAAGACAAAGCATCGGATGCCTGTCACTTCTGCAAGAAGACCAACCACTGGAAAAGGAATTGTCTTGTCTACCTGGAATCCAAGAAAGGTAATTTCGAAACTTGTGTTATAGAAACCAATTTATTGGTAGCTTCTGCGTCCTGGTGTATTGACTCTGGGGCTTCAACTCATGCATGTAACTCACTGCAGGGGTTCAAGGTAAGCAGAAGGCAGAGTGAAGGAGAAGTTACACTCTACTTGGGGACAACTACAACTGTTGCAGTCGCGGCAATAGGAACCGTGGAGTTAATTTTTAGAGAAGGAATAATTGTACTCAAAGATTGTCTTTATGTACAAAATTTAAGGAGAAATTTGATTTCTGTTTCAAAACTATGTACAGATGGTTATTCTGTCTTCTTTAGTAATACAATTACTATTAAAAGAAATAACAGATTCATCGCATACGGGGAACTGAAGAACGGTCTCTATGTTCTACATCCTTCTCTAGAAAGTAACATAACCGAAACTACGTCGGCTGAAATCCCCAAGAAGAGAGCCCATGATACAGTTAATCCTACGTGTCTGTGGCATTACCGACTTGGCCACATTGGTGTTGACCGAATCATCAGGTTGGTAAAGGATGGTACTTGGGATTTTCTAACTGTAGAAGATCTCCCCACCTGTGAGCCTTGCCTACAAGGCAAGATGACAAAACGGCCATTTAACGGTAAGCCTGAAAGATGTATAGGCACACTTGACCTAATACATACTGATGTATGTGGTCACCTGAGTGTTATGACATGAAATCAACACATGTATTTCATTACCTTCATAGATGATTTCTCACGATATGGTTACGTGTAACACAAGTCTGAATCCTTTGAAAGGTTCAAAGAGTTTAAACAAGAGGTCGAGAAATAGTTGGGGAGAGAAATTAAAGCCCTTCGATCTGATCGAGGTGGGGAATATCTCTCTGACAAATTCAGGGACTACTTAAGGGACAATGGGATAGTATCACGATTAGATCCTCCTGCTACACCACAACTTAACGGTGTTTCAAAGAGGAGGAATAGGACTTTATTGGATATGGTCCAGTCGCTTCTCATACACTTAGAGTTACCCACATCCTTTTGGGGTTACGCATTAGAGACTACGATTTACATGCTGAATCGAGTTCCAACCAAATCAGTTCCAAACACTCCATATGAACTTTGGACCGGAAAGAAACCAAGTGTTAGACACTTGAAGATTTGGGGTTGTGCAGCACAGGTTAAAAGAACGAGTGCAGACAAGTTGGAATCCAAGAACAGCCATTGCCTATTTGTAGACTACCTAAAAGGCTTTGTAGGTTACCTATTCTATGACGAAAGTGAGCAGAAAGTGTTCTGCAGTCAAAATGCCCAATTCTTGGAGACCGATTACATCCTGGACACCCATCGTCAGGAAATTGTTCTTGATGAGGAGAGCTTAGGAGTAGTGGGAGATGTCCCACAAGTTCCAGGTAGTAACCAACCTATAAGATCCACTCGAGTATCCAGGCCACCAATCCATTATGGTTATGGCCAGGATAGTTACCTGGTGGAAACCTAGACTAATAAGGAGGATCCCATGACTTATGCGGAAGCTATGTTGGAAATAGATTCCCAGAAGTGGGTGGAGGCCATGAGAGTAGAGATGGATTCAATGGAGACCAATGGAGTCCGGACTCTAATAGATCCACCCTCTGTGGTAAAAGAAATCAGTTGCAAATGGATTTACAAGTGGAAGAAGGGCCCCGATGGTAGGGTTGAGATCTTCAAAGCTCGTCTGGTGGCAAAAGGGTACACTCAGAAAGATGGCATCGATTATGAGGAAACATTTTCGCCTGTGGCCATGCTTAAATCCATTAGGATCCTGCAAGCTGTAGCAGCATACCATGATTATGAGATTTGGCAGATGGATGTCAAAACTGCATTCCTGAATGGAGATATTACTGAAGATATCGATATGCAACAGCCGCAAGGCTTCATAGCTGTGGGTCAAGAAAACATGGTATGTAAACTCAATAGATCCATTTATGGACTTAAGCAAGCTTATAGAAGTTGGAACATCCCTTTTGAGTCTACTATCAAATCGTTTGACTTCGAGCAGAATCCGTATGAACCCTGTATTTACAGGAAGTATAGGGGAGATAAGGTTACCTTCTTGGTTCTGTATGTAGATGACATTCTACTCATTTGGGAATGATGTAGGAATGTTAACTACGGTGAAAAATGGCTTTGACAGCAATTCTCCATGAAAGATCTTGGAGAAGCCTCCTATATACTAGGTCTTTGACTATATGAGATCGATCAAAGCGGATAATAGGATTATCCCAATCTGCCTACATTGACAAAATAGTCAAAAGATACAGCATGGAAAACTCCAAGAAACGAAATGTTCATTTCAAGCACGGAGTCACTCTCTCCAAAAGATGTCTCCCAAGACTTTTGAGGAGATTGATGGCATGAAAGACATTCCCTATGCCTCTGTCGTAGGGAGTATCTTGTATGCCATGCTGTGCAATCATCCTGACATTGCTCGGGCAGTGAGTGTAAAAAGATTTCAGGCCAACCCAGGGCAGGAGCACTGGACTGCTGTGAAAAACATACTTAAGTACCTTCGAAGGACAAAAGATTTTTGTCTAGTATTCAATGGTAATTCACTACAGATCCAAGGGTATACAGATGCCAATTTCCAATCGGATCCAGATGATAGAAAGTCTACATCTAGATATGTTTTCACGATAGGATCATGTGTTGTCTGCCGGAAAAGTAGCAAACAGGGGTCCACTGCAGACTCCACGACCGTGGTCGAGTACATTACCGCAAGTGAGGCTGCCAAATCCTATCAGCTGATCTATCTCAGAATTCGCCCCTTTAAGTGACTATTCAAATTAGCCCAGTTCGAAATGGGCTTAAGGCTCATTAAAAACATACTTAAGTACCTTCGAAGGACAAAAGAGTTTTGTCTAGTATTCGATGGTAATTCACTACAGATCCAGGGGTATATAGATGCCGATTTCCAATCGGATCCAGATGGTAGAAAGTCTACATTTGGATATGTTTTCACGATAGAATTGTGTACTGTTTGTTTGAAAAGCAGCAAACAAGGGTCCACTATAGACTCCACGATTGAGGCCGAGTACATTACCGCAAGTGAGGCTGCCAAATCCTATCAGCTGATCCATCTCAGAATTCGCCCCTTTAAGTGACTAATCAAATTAGCCTAGTTTGAAATGGGCTTAAGGCCCATTTAAGGTTATGAATTCATTTATTCTTCCAAACTGCCGCCCAGTTGGGCTTCCTTGTATGGCGTGGGACCCTAACTTTGATCTACACATCAGCCACATGGGTTCGGCCCAGCCTTTGTTACAAGGCCTGGCCGAATGCACTGTTATGGACAGTGCACCCCTGAAACCCATCTCATGAGCTCTATGGGCCCAACACTTACCCTAAGTGGTCCCTGGGCCAAGCCACCTTGTAACACCCAGGGACTGTGGGCAGATGCAAGATTAGCCCATCAAGTATTATCCTCAATGGTCTTACACTTAACCTCTCAGCCCATAATGATCATACACTACCCGACAAGAGAGGACCTCTCCCTCGGCTACAAGGAACAGTGTTGCACTCTCTACTTATATGGATCCCGAGAATTAAAACCTTCTTGCAAACATTTCAAAACCATATATATATATATATATGCCGGCAGTCTTGGTTTCCATCAGTGAGAGTGCATCCCTGATCATTACCTTTGTCCGACAAAGGGGCTGATCCTATCACTATGATCACACACTCAGATGAATTCTCAGACTGTCCCAACATACCAGTTTTTGACCCCCGCTAAGGATCTCACTGATTAGTACATCAAAGACAGCCCAATCCGACACCCAGTGCAGTATCATAATCGAGTCTAGGGGTCAGGTGTAACTTTCCAGTTTTGCCCATCAATCTCCAAGGTCCAGGGTAATACTGGAAATCTGATCCAATTCAAAGATTCAATTAATCCTACACTATATGCGCCTAGGGTCTCACCCTGGCAGCAGATACAGGCCACCCCAACCGATTTGGTGGCACCACAGTGGCAGCCTTGATAGGATAGGTCTCCCCAGACCGACCCACTGGCTATAAACATTCTAAACTAACACGAGTCTCATTAAGTGTCCAATTTAAGGGTATTGCATAGTAACATACCAAGGGAACATGAATCAAATATGCACTTTTATTCATTTATAATAAACTCATAAAGTACATCATCTTGATTGAAGCTAAGGGCATACAAAACTGTCTAACATGCATAACCCTACCACCTTTCTATGAAGGATCATATCCACTTATCGTATGAATTTTCCCTTTGGCCTTTGTCAGACAAGGTTCATTGCCATTTTAGTTTAAACTTTTTTGTCTAGTGAGTGCTCACCCAACATATTCGTGAACGCCAAGGTACCATGAAATAGTTTTCCATTTTAGGATAGGCCACTCTCACATCGGTCTACGACGCCCCTATCATCTTATTAAACATTCCAATAGATCCAGCAACAAATGGATAGCACAATTTTATGGTGTGTTTCCTCATTACTAAAGGACCCATCTTCATGCTAATGATGGAAGGCCTTTAGAGAGTTCATCATATGAATCTCCCTATCACATGCACTCATATTTCAAGAGGGAACAAGATATTACGCCCTAGTTTAATTTAGGTCAAACCAAAGTGGCTCCCACTAACTTTCATAAAGCCATATTTAGGTGGGCCCTAAACGACTAGGGTTTCGCACAATTCCTATTGAGGAGGTGTGGGGTCCACCATGAAGGGTGATCATCCAATGATCATTAGGGACACCATGGCAATGATGTGCATTCAGCCATGGCGTGTGCAAGAGCCACTATCGTATCAGCATGGGCCAAGTACTTATGGCCCATGAATGTTGCACATCACACATACATACATCACATGCAAGGGTAAAATTGATCAAATCAATTAATATATGTAAAACCCATTATTAAAGCCCATAATAATTCATAATATTACTGATTAATATTATCTAGGAATATGAGCTAAATAGCAAAGAGCAGTTCGGTCCATATAGCTTTTATGCAGTTAATGGGCTTAAGCAATTTTAACACATTAAAACTGGATTTTACAGGTGTGGGCCGAATTAGATCCTGCAATTAAACATCAACTCCTAGACCCAAGAATGAGAAATTAGGGCTGAGAAAAGCCCCCATCGAACCATAGATTTGGTCCAACCAGTTTGGTCCAATCTGGTTCGAATGGGTCTTGGGTTTGATTTTTAATTCAAAAAATAATTCAATATTATGATCTGAAATTAAATTACTAATAAAAGACATTCAAGAATTAGTATAAGGGCTGTTCGCAGATCTTTTACCCTGCAAAACAGAGGTTAGTTCGCAGCTTACAGTTTCTCAAACTGCAAATCGTAGATAGCCAAACCTTAATCTGCGAAAATCCTTCCTTCTACACAATCTGCTTCGATCTTGATTGAAATAAAATAGAAAAAACCCTAATTTTCTATTAATATTACATCAAATCGAATTCCTATACATTCGGTCTAAAAATTAAAAAAAAAATAATTACAATAAAGAATGTGAAAGAATTGCCAAGCGCAAATTTCTTGCGCCAATCAAGACTACGATCTCCACCGTACGAACATCCCATAAATCAAGAAAAATATAAAGAACCATTCTAAATATAATTCAGATTTATAAAATTTAATTTCAGATCAATAGCCCTTAATCTAGGATGGCCGAACGCCTTCTACCCATTTGCGCAGTTCCAGATCTGCCTAATTTCGGTTCAAGATTTGAACCTGGCTCTGATACCACTTAAGGGATGAGAGATCCATCATATGGATGGCCGAACCCTGCAAGTAGGTTGGGCGAAATTTCAAAAATTTCTCTCTTTCCCATGTGGGAATCACATTCCCTATTTAGAAAACTGCATTTTCAATGATCAATCTTGAACCCTAAACCAGACCAAATCTGAAACAAAAGGTAGGAGAGGGATATACCTGATACAGAGTAGTAGTAACTCCCAATGAAGGTGTTCCTGCCCAAGGAGATCACCAAAGACTTCTCCCACTACAGATGACATGGCATAAGGTGGAGCAGAATCAGTAGGGTGGTTCTTCAGCAAGAACATGATTCTTCACCAAGAATCTGATGGAGGGCGAGTGAGCACGACTTCATATCAGTTTTTCTTCCAAAAATAGATATCAAGGACCTTTCTTGATCGCTCCTATAGTTGGAGATTGAACAGGCAATGGCGGCAACAACAAGAGAAGGCAAGAGCAGAAGATGGCGTCAGTCCAACTACAACTGTCTTCTCTCTTGAATCAGTAAAAGATCAGCCCTTATCTTATCTACAGATAAAGATCAGCCCTCCTAATCTGATTAGAAGTTTCTTGATCCAAATCTCTATTTGGATCTGGACACTCTGAGTGGATAGGGACAATCCCTTATTCTATCTACTGATCTAAATCCTAGAACCCCCCCTCTTTAATTAATCATATTAAACTAATTCGAATTGGGCTTTAGTCCCATTAAGTCCATGTATTCACTTATCCACCAAACTACTGCCCAGCTGGGAATCCTTGTATGGCGTGGGACCCAAACATTGATCTACACATCAGCCACATGGGTTCAGCCCAGCCTCTGTTACAAGGCCTAGTCGAATTCACTGTAGTACACAGTGAACCCCTGAGTCCATCACCATGGGCTCTTAATGGGCCCAACATATACACTAAATGGTCCCTAGTTCAAGCCACCTTATAAAAACCCAAGTACTGTGGGCAGATGCAAGATTATCCCATCAGGTATTACCCTCAATGGTCTTACACTTAACTTCTCAGCCCATAATGATCAAACATTGCCCAACAAGAGAGGACCTCTCCCTCGATTGCAACGAACAGTGTTGCACTCTCTACTAACATGGATCCCAGGAATTAAAACCATTTTGCAAACATTTTGAAATCATAATATATATATATATATATATATATATATATGTGTGTGTGTGTGTGTGTGTGTGTGTGTGTATCTCTATATAAATATATTTTGCAAAACAAATTTCAACGGTTGAAATCAACTACCGGCAATTTTGGTTTCCATCGAAGAGAGTGCATCCCCGATCATTCACTTTGTCTGACAAAGGGGATGATCCTGTCACTATGATCACCCACTCAGATGAATTCTCGGACGGTCCCAACATACCTAGGTTTTGACCCCCTCTAAGGATCTCACTGATTAGTATATCAAAGACAACCCAATCTGACTCCTAGTGCAGTATCATAATCAAGTCTAGGGGTCGGGTGTAACATTCCAGTTTTGCCCATCTATCTCCAAGGTCCAAGGCAATACTAGAATTTCGGTCCGGTTCAGGGTTTCAAGAAAACCCACACTGCATGTACCTCAGGTCTCACCCTGGCAGATGAGACAAGCACCCCAACCAACTTGGTGGCACATAAGTGTTAGCCTTGGCAGGATAAATCTTGTAGATCTATTCAACGACTATGAAGATTATAAACTAACACGAGTCTCATATATGTCCAGTTTAAGGGTATTACACAGAAACACACCATAATAACATGAATCAAATATCTACATTATTCATTTACATTAAATGTCATAATGTACATCATTCTGATTGGAGCTAAGGGCATACATTGTCTAAAAGAAAAATCTTGGAGAAGCCTCTTATATATAGGGTCTTCAACTCTATAGACATAGATCGAAGAGGATAATAGGATTATTTCAGTATACTTACATTGACAAGATTATCAAAAGATACAATATGGAGAACTCCAAGAAAGGAAATGTTCCTTTCAGACACGGATCACTCTCTCCAAGGGTATGTCTCCCAAGACTCCCGAAGAGATTGAGGGCATGAAAGAGATTCCCTATGCCTCAGCCATAGGGAACATCATGTATGCTATGTTGTGCACTCGTCCTAACATTTCTCAAGCAGTGAGTGTGGTAAGCAGATACCAATCTAACCCAGGGCAGGAGCATTGGACTATTGTGAAAAACATACTAAAATACCTTTTTAGGACAAAAGAGTTTTGTCTGGTATTCGATCGTTGTTCACTACAGATCCAAGGGTATACTGATGTCGATTTCCAATCAAATCCAGATGATAGAAAATCTACATCTGGTTATATTTTCACAATAAGATCGTGTGCTATTATCTGGAAAAGCAACAAACAGGGGTCCACAATAGATTCCACAACCGAGGCTGAGTACATTGCCGCAAGTGAAGCTGCCAAGGAAGCCATTTGGATGAAGAAGCTCATTCACGAATTTGGAGTAGTTCCATCCAGCACATCACCCATACCATTGTTATGTGACAACACTGGAGCCATTGCTTAGGCTAGGGATCCACGAGCCCACTCGAAGTCGAAGCACATCGAGAGGAGTACCATGTACTGTGGGAGATAGTTATAAGAGGGTACGTCCTGATTCAGAAGGTAGAATCAACGGAAAATGTAGCAGACCCATTAACTAAGCCACTAACACAGAAAGTGTTTGAGAAACACGTGGAAAGTATGGGACTTCGGCTTATACCCGATTAGATCTAGGTGCAAGTGGGAGCTGTTAGACAGCGTATGCCCTTAGCTCCAATCAGATTGATGTACTTGATGACATTTATTATAAATGAATAAAAGTACATAATTGATTCATGTGTTTTGGTATGTTTCTATGTAATACCCTTAAATTGGACACCTATGAGACTCATGTTAGTTTAGAATCTTCACCGTCGTTGGATAGATCTGGGGAGATTTATCCTGCCAAGGCTGACACTAATGTGCCGCCAAGTTGGTTGGGGTAGTTTGTCTCAACTACCAGGGTGAGACTTGAGGTACATGTAGTGTGAGTTTTCTTGAAACCATGAACCATACCAAAATTCCAGTATTGCCCTGGACCTTAAAGACAGATGGGCAAAACTAGAATGTTACACCTGAACCCTAGACTCGATTATGGTACTGCACTAGGTCACATTCCCTGTTTTAGAAAATCTGCATTTTCAAGGAATAATCTTGAACCAAGAACTAAACCAGTTCTGAAACAGAAAGGTAGGAGAAGCATATACCTGATACAAGCAGTAACTCCTAACGAAGGTGTTCACACCCAAGGAAAGCTCCAAAGACTGCTCCAACTGAAGATGACACAACGTAGGGTGGAGCAGAATTAGCAGGTTCTTCACAAGAACCGAATCCTTCAGCAAGAATTCGATGGAGGGTATGTGAGCACAACTTCATATCTATCTTTCTCCAAAAACTTATATCAAGAACTCTTCCTGATCACTCCTATAGTGGAGATCGAACTAGAAATGGTGGCAGTAGGAGGAGGGTGCAAGAGCAGAAGATGGCGTAGTCTTACTGTAGCTGCCTTCTCTCTTTCTGTGATCTAAGATCTGAATTGTTTTGAGATGTTTTGAATGGTTCGCCCCCTCAATTAGACAGTGTATGCCCTTAGCTCTAATCAGAATGATGTACCTTATGACATTTATTGTGAATGAATAAAGTACATATTTGATTCATGTTATTATGGTGTGTTTCTACGTAATACCCTTAAACTGGACACATATGAGACTTGTGTAAGTTTAGAATGTTCATAGCCATTTGATAAGTCTAGGGAGATTTATCCTACTAAGGCTGACACTGATGTGCTGCCAAGCTGGTTGGGGTAGCCTATCTTAGCTACCAAGGTGAGACCCGAGGTACATGCAGTGTAGGATTTCTTGAAACCCTGAACTGGACCAGAATTTTAGTATTGCCCTGGACCTTGGTGATTAGTGGGCAAAATGGGAATGTTACACAAGACCCCTAGACTTGATTATGATACTGCACTAGGTGTCGGATTGGGCTGTCTTTGATATGCCAATCAGTGAGATCCTTAGAGGGGGTCAAAACCTGGGTAAGTTGGGACAGTCCAAGAATTCATCTGAGTGGGTGATCATAGTGACAGGATCAGCCCCTTTGTCGGACAAAGGTAATGATCGGGGATGCACTCTCTCTGATGGAAACCAAAGCTGCCAGCAGCCAATTTCAATCATTGAAATTTGTTTTTGCAAAATATATTTATATAAAGATATATATATATATATATATATATATAGATATTATGGTTTCAAAATTTTTGCAAAAGGTTTTAATTCCCGGGATCCATGTGAGTAGAGAGTGCAACACTGTTCCTTGCAGCCGAGGGAGAGGTTATCTCTTGTTGGGCAGTGTTTGATCATTATGAGCTGAGAGGTTAAGTGTAAGACCATTGAGGGTAATACATGATGGGTTAATCTTGCATCTGCACATAGTCCCTGGGTTTTTATAAGGTGGCTTGGCTCAGGGACCACTTAGTGTAAGTGTTGGGCCCATTAAGAGCCTATGGTGATGGGCTCAGGGGTTGACTGCCCATATTAGTGAATTCAGCCAGGCCTTATAACAGAGGTAGGCTGAACCCATGTGGCTGATGTGTAGATCAATGTTTGGGTCCCACACCATAAAAGGAAACCCAACTGGGCAACAGTTTGGAAGGTAAGTGAGCACATGGACTTAATTGGCCTAAATCCCAATTCGAACTGGCATAATTTGATTAGTTAAATAGAGGGGCAAATCTGGGATTGGATCAGCAGATAGGATAGGGAGTTATCCCTATCCAATAAGAGAGTCTAGATCCAAATACAGATTTGGATTTGGAAACTTCTAATAAGATTAGGAGGGCGGGTCTAATCTGCAAATAAGATAAGGGCTTATCCTTATCTCTTAAAGAGAACTCCTGATCCAAATACAGATTTGGATTAGGAAACTGCTAATGATATTAGGAGCTCTCTTTAAGGCTATAAAAGGAGGATGGGGCAAACCATTCAAAACACTCTCAACTCCAGAGATCAAATCTCAAATCACAAAGAGAGAAGATAGCAACAGTGTGAGTTCGTCGGCTTCTCTCTCTATTCTCCTCCAGTTACCGCCATTGTCAGTTTGATCTCCATTCTTGTAGGAATGATCAAGAAGTGTTCTTCATTTTAGTCTTTGGAGAAAGGCTGATCTGAAGTCGTGCTCACAGCCTCCATCGTATTCTTGCTGAAGGATTCGGTTCTTGGGAAGAACACTACTGATTCTGCTCCACCCTACACTGTGTCATCTTCAGCGGGAGTAGTCTTTGGAGATTTCTTTGGGCATGAATACCTTCATTGGAGGATACTATTTCTTCATATCAGGTATCTCCCTCTCCTACCTTTTGGTTTTAGATCTGGTTTGGTTCTTAGTTCAAGATCGATTCTTGAAAATGTAGATTTTCTAAAACAGAGAATGCGATTCCTAGATGGGAGAGAGAAATTTTTGAAATTTTGCTCTACCTTCCTATAGGATTTGGCCGTTCATATGATGGATATCTCTTCCATTCAGTGGTATCAGAGCCAGATTCAAATCTTGAACTGAAATAGACTAGATCTGAACCTGTGCAAATGGGCAGAAGGCGTTCTACCTGATTTACACAGATTAAGGTTTTTCTGGGAAACCGGTTCCCAGTTAAAGGGCGAATGATCTGAAATTAATTTTTATAAATCTGGAATATACTTAGAATTGTTTTTTATTATTTTCTTGATTTATGGGTTGTTCGTACAAAAAGAGATTGAATTCTTTATTGGCATAGGATATCTGCGATTTGTAGATTTTTACATTCTGGTATGTAATTAATTTTTTTTAACTTTTAGACTGAATGTATAGCAATTCGATCTAATGTAATATTAATAGAAAAATTAGGGTTTTCTATTTATTGTATTTCAAAATAGAAGATGGATGCTTAGGAGAAGGAGAATTTGCAGATGGGAAAATCGCTATCTACGATTTGCAGTTTGTGAAACTACAAACTGTGATCCGACATCTGTTTTGCATGTTGGAGTTGTGCGAATAGCCTTGTTATTGATTTCTGATTGTCTTTGATCATTTTTTGGGGAAAAACTGATCTGAAGTCGTGCTCACATTTCCTCCATCAAATTCTTGCTGAAGGATTCGGTTCTTGTGAATAACCTGTTGATTCTGCTCCACCCTACGCTATGTCCTCTTCAGTGGGAGCAATCTTTGGAGTTTTCTTTGGGCGCGAAAACCTTCATTGGAAGATATTGTTTCTTCATATCAGGTACCTCCCTCTCCAAACTTTTGGTTTCAGATTTGGTTCGGTTCTTGGTTCAAGATTGATCCTTGAAAATGCAGATTTTCTAAAACAGGGAATGCGATTCCCATATGAGAGGGAGAGAAATTTTTGAAATTTCACCTTACCTTCCTGCAGGGTTCAAACATCCGTATGATGGATTTCTCATCCCTTCAGTGGTATTAGAGCCATGGTTCAAATCTTGAATCGAAATAAATCAGATCTGAACCTACACAAATGGGCAGAAGGCGTTTTGCCCGACTTGTGCAGATTGTGGTTTTTTCCCAGATCAAAGGCGAATGATTTGAAATTAATTCTTTATAAAAATGAAAAATATTTAGAAATGTTCTTTATATTTTTCTTAATTTATTGTTTGTTCATACAAAAGGAGGTCGAATTCTTTATTTGCATAGGATATCTGCGATTTGCATATTTTTACATTCTATTCTTAATTAATTTTTTTTTTAATTTTTAGACTGAATGTATAGGAATTCGATCTGATGTAATATTAATAGAAAAATTAGAGTTTTCTATTTATTTTATTTCAAGATCGAAGTTGGATGCACAGGAGAAGGAGATTTCACAGATGGAGAAATCACTATCTGCGATTTGCAATTTATTGAAAGGTAGGGTAGGATCCATTGTATGGACGCCAAAACTGTTGAGGAATGGGTGGGCGAATTTTAAAAATTTCCTACCTTCCTTCCAACTGGGAATCGTATTCCTTGATTTTAGAATCAAGATTCAAGGATCCTACTTGACCAAACCAAATCAAATTTGAACCAAAAGAGAAGGGAGGGATTATACCTGATCTTGAGAAGCAGTATCTCCCAAAGTTGGTGTTCACGCCCAAAGAAGACACCAAGATCAGCTCCCACTGAAGATGACATAGTGATGATGGAGCCGAACCAGCAGTGTTCGTCCCACAAACTAGGTTCTTCTGAAGAACTCGATGGAAGACTGTGAGCACCACACGTACAATCAAGAACCTTTCTTGATTTTGTCAAACTGAGAACTCGAACTGGCAGAAAAGGTGGCGGCTGCTATTGGAGGAGAATTCCAGACAAGAAGATGGCGAACTGCAATTTTCCTCTCTAGGGTTTCTGAATCCTATCTCAAGAATGCAGAGTGGTCTAAGGAAAATCTCCTAAGGTTCGAATTGAGGTAATTCAAATTTAGGGTTTTTCCTCCTCTTTCTTAATGATTAAGAAAGCCTCCTAATCATATTAGGAGGTGCCCTTATCCAAATCTGTATTTGGATAGGACTCTTATTAATCTTATCTGTAGATTAGATTAGCTTTAGGGCTCATCCTAATCTTAGATCCACCCCTTAATTGATTGATCAAATCAGCCCAGATCGAAATGGGCTTTAGGCCCATTAAGTAATAAGTGCTCAATAGTCTTCCAAACTGCTGCCCAGTTGGGATTCTTTGTATGGCGTGGAACCCAAGCATTGATCTACACACCAGCCACATGGGTTCGGCCCAGCCTCTGTTACAAGGCCTAGCCGAATTCACTGGGAAGCCCAGTGAACCCCTTGAGCCCATCACATGGACCCTATGTGCCCAACACTTACACTAAGTGGTCCCTGAGCCAAGCCATCTTATAAAAACCCAGGGACTATGGGCAGATGCAAGGTTAGCCCATCAGGTATTATCCCAAATGGCCTTACACTTAACCTCTCAGCTCATAATGATCAAGCACTGCCCGACAAGAGAGGACCTCTCCCTCGACTACAAGGAACAGTGCTGCACTCTCTACTTATATGGATCCCGGGAATTAAAACCATTTGCAAACGTTTTGAAATCATACATATCTATATATCATATATATATAAATTTTGCAAAACAAAATTCCAATGATTGAAATCAATTGCCGGTAGTTTTGTTTCCATCAAAGAGAGTGCATCCCCAATCATTACCTTTGTCCGCCAAAGGGTCTTATCTCGTCACTATGATCACCCACTCAGATGAATTCTCAGACTGTCCCAACATACCCAAGTTTTGAACCCCGCTAAGGATCTCACTGATTGACATATCAAAGACAGCCCGATCCGACACCTAGTGCAGTACCATAATCAGGTCTAGGGGTTAGGTGTAACTTTCCAGTTTTTCCCATCAATCTCCAAGGTCCAGGGCAATATTGGAAATCTCGTCCAGTTCAAGGGTTCAAGTAATCCTACACTGTGTGTGCCTTGGGTCTCACCCTGGTGGCTAAGACAAGCCACCCCAACAGTTGGCAGCACACCTATGTCAGTCTTGACATATTAAATCTCCCCAGACTTATCCAACGGCTATGAACATTTAAAACTAGCACAAGTCTCAATTAGTATCCAGTTTTAGGGTCTTACACAGAAGCATACCACACAACATGAATCAAACATGTACTTTATTTATTTACATTAAATATCAAAAGTACATCAAAATTGATTGAAGCTAAGGGCATACAAAAATTGTCCAACAGTCATCGGATGCCTTGTCTTTCTTTTGCTTGTTAGATTTGGTGGCCTTCTTCTAGGGCTTTCTCTTTGCCTTCCTCTTCTTGCCTGATTTTCTAGCTTCAACAAGCATGGCTATCGGCTCATCCTTCCTTATTAATTCTTCAACTCTTTGCAACATATTGTTGAGCTCTTGGATACTGACATTCAGCTTGTTCATATTATAATTCATAATGAACGGGTTGAAGGACGGATGCAGTGAGTTGAGAATAGCATCGATCTGTGTGACTAGATCTCACCCAGAACCAAGGGGCTCCAGCTCGTTTATGTAGCCCATGATCCAAAGACAATGGTCATGCACTTGTTGCTCCTTAGTCATCTGCGCGGTCATGAACTGTTTCAGGACTTTCTATCGAGTAGAATGATTCTACTCTTCGTACATAGTTTTCAGACTATCCAATATGTCTTTAGTGAGTTTGATCTAATCGAACTGCCTTTGTATCAGATTGTCCAAAGAGGCTATGATATAGCAGCGGGCGAGGGAGTCTTTATCCTCCCATTCTTGGTATTCTCTCCTTCGGGCCTCAGAAGCCCTGTCCCCCGGATGATTCGGAGCAAGATTTTTAGCCACCTTATCTAGTTTTTCTAAAGCCAAGACCAGCATAAGGTTTCTGTACCATTCAACATAATTTGGTCCCTTAAGCTTGTTGTCGTCAAGTAACTTAGAAAATTGTCTATTTGCCATTTTCTGATAAAACAACAAAACGTTAGTCCACAAACTTAGTTTGATTCATATTACCTACATAGATATGGCTTTTAATCTATGTTCCATTTCCATTTGTTCATCTCTGAGATTTCCCTCCTATCTCAGTGACGGTGATGGAAAAATGTCTCTAGAAATGTGGGAAATCACATAGGGTGCGTGGAGCCAACTGTTTCAGCTGCATAACCCCACCACCTTTCTGCGATGGATCACATCCACTCATCATATTAGTTTCCCTTTGGCCTCTATCAGGCAAGGTTCAAAGCCATTTTAAAGTAAACCTTTCTGTCCAGTGAGTGCTCACCCATCATATTCATGTTACGCCAAGGTACCATGAGAGAGTTCTCATTTTCTGGTGAAGCCCCTCCCACATCGGTCTATGATGCCCCTATCATCTTATGAAACACTCTGACAGACCCAACAACAAATGGATAGCCTAATTTTATGGTGCATTTCCTCATCACTGAAGGACCCCACATCGTGCTAATGACGGAAGTCTTTTAGAGAGTCCATCATATGGATCTCCCTATCACATGCACTCATATTACCGAAGGGAACAAAATTACACCCTAGTGGCTCCCACTGACTTTCATAAAGTTAGATTTCTGGTGGGCCTAAATCGGCTGGGGTTTCCGCACGCTTCCCTTTTCAGGGTTATGGGGCCCACCATGCAAGGGGGGTTATCCAATGACCTTAAGGGACACCATGGCAATGATGTGCATTCAGCCATGGTGTGTAAAAGAGCCACTAACGAATCATCATGGGCCAAGTGCTTATGGCCCATGTTCGCAGCACATCAAACATCCACACATCACATGATATGGAAGAATTGATCCAATCAATCACTAGCTGTAAAGCCCATTAACTAGCCCAATAAAACCACAATAATAACAATTAATATCATCTAGGTATATAGGTTGAATAGCAGTTAGCAGTTCGGCCCATTTAGCTTTTCTCATGAAAGTGGGCTTTTGTAGTTTTAACTCTTTAAAACTAGGCTTTATAGGTTGGGTCAAATTAATCCCTGCAATTGAACATCAGTTTTTGAGCCTAAAAGTGTGAGAAATTTGGACTGAAAACAGTCCTCTTTCGAACCTTAGATTGGGTCCAAACAGATTTGATCCAATTTGGTCCAAGATGGTCCAAAACTGATTTTCAATTCAAGAATTAATTCAGGAAAGATCTGAAATTAATATTTCTGATTTTAAACAATCATAAATCAGATATGGGTTGTTCGCACCACCTACAAAACAGAGGTTAATCACTAGGGTTGCAGTTTCAAAAACTGCAAAACGTAGAATGGGATCCCTCCATCTGCAAATCTCCAGCGCCACCGCCTTATTCAATCAAGAAAAAAAATAGAAATCCAATTTCTATTAATTAATTATATCCTTGATTGAATCTAATACATTCAGTCTAGAAAAATAAAAAAAAAATATTTTACAGACCGAATTGAATAGAAATTGCAAAAGGAATGTTGCGTAGACAATCTACACCAAAACTGCACTTCGATCTCCAGGTACGAACAGTCCATTAAATCAATAAATAAAGAAAGAACAATTCTAAAGAAATTTCAGATTTAACAAAATTAATTTCAGATCAATCGCCCTTAACAAGAAACAGTTTCTTGAAATAAAACAACAAACTATGCAATACCCGGATAGAACAGCTTCTACCGAATTGCGCAGGTTCAGATCTGATCTTTTGGTTCAAGATTTGAACCTGTGGCTCTGATACCACTAAAAGGTAGGGTAGGATCCATCGTATGGATGCCAAAACTGTTGCGGAATGGGTGGGCGAATTTCAAAAATTTCCTACCTTCCAACTGAGAATCATATTCCCTGATTTTAGAATTAAGATTCAAGGATCCTACATGAACCAAACCAAATTAGATTTGAACCAAAAGAGAAGGGAGGGATTATACCTGATCCAGAGAAGCAATATCTCCCAAAGTTGGTGTTCACACCCAAAGAAGACACCAAGATCAACTCCCACTGAAGATGACACAGTGATGATGGAGTCAAACCAGTAGTGTTCGTCCCACGAACCAGGTTCTTCTAAAGAACTCAATGGAAGACTGTGAGCACCACACGTACAATCAAGAACCTTTCTTGATTTTCTCAAACTAAGAACTCGAACTAGCAGAAAAGGTGGTGGCTGCTATTGGAGGAGAATTCCAGAGAAGAAGATGGTGAACTGCTATTTTCCTCTCTAGGGTTTTTGAGATCCTATCGCAAGAATGCAGAGTGGTCTCTTGAAAAACTCCTAGGGTTCGAATTCAGGTAATTCGAATTTAGGGATTTTCCTCCTCTTTCTTAATGATTAAGAAAACCTCATAATCATATCAGGAGTTGCCCTAATCCAAATATGTATTTGGATTAGGACTCTTCTTAATCTTATCTACATATTAGATTAGCTTTAGGGCTCATCCTAATCTCAGATCCGCCCCCTTAATTGACTGATCAAATCAGCCCAGATCGAAATGGGCTTTAGGCCCATTAAGTAATAAGTGCTCAATAGTCTTCCAAACTGCTACCCAGATGGGCTTCTTTGTATGGTGTGGGACCCAAGCATTGATCTACACACAAGCCACATGGGTTCGGCCCAGCCTCTATTATAGGGCCTAGCCAAATTCACTAGGAAGCCTAGTGAACCCCTTGATCCCATCACATGGACCCTATGGGCCCAACACTTACATTAAGTGGTCCCTGAGCCAAGTCATCTTATAAAAGCCCGGGGATTGTGGCAAGATGCAAGATTAGCCCATCAGGTATTATCCCAAATGGCCTTACCGTTAACCTCTCAACCCATAATGATCAAGCACTACCCGACAAGAGAGGACCTCTCCCTCGGCTGCAAGGAATAGTGTTGCAATCTCTACTTATATGGATCCCAGGAATTAAAACCATTTGCAAACATTTTGAAACCTACATATCTATATTTCATATATATATATAAATTTTGCAAAACAAAATTCCAACGATTGAAATCAACTGCCAGAAGTTTGGTTTCCATCAGAGAGAGTGCATCCCCGATCATTACCTTTGTCCGACAAAGGGGTTGATCCCATCACTATGATTACCCACTCGGATGAATTCTCAGACTATCCCAACATACCCAAGTTTTGACCCCCGCTAAGGATCTCACTAGTTGGCATATAAAAGACAGCCCAATCCGACACCTAGTGCGGGTCTAGGGGTTAGGTGTAACTTTCCAGTTTTGCCCATCAATCTCCAAGGTCCAAGGCAATACTAGAAATCTAGTCCGGTTCAAGGGTTCAAGTAATCCTACACTGCATGTGCCTTGGGTCTCACCCTGGCGGTTGAGACAAGCCACCCCAACAATTGGCAGCACACTAGTGTCAGCCTTGGCAGGATAAATCTCCCCAGACTTATCCAACGACTATGAACATTTAAAACTATCACAAGTCTCATTTAGTGTCCAGTTTTAGGGTCTTACACAGAAGCATACCACACAACATGAATCAAACATGTACTTTATTTATTTACATTAAATATCAAAAGTACCTCAAAATCGATTGAAGCTAAGGGCATACAAAAACTGTCCAACATTTATGAAGCTGCAAACTATGATCTAACGTCTATTTTGCAGGTTGGGAGATGTGCGAACAGCCCTGTTACTAATTTTTTATTGTCTTTGATCAGTAATTAATTTCATATCATTTTCTTGAATTAAAAATCAAACCCTAGACCCATTCGAACCAGATTGGACCAAATTGGTTGGACCAAATCTGTGGTTTGATGGGGGCTGTTCTCAGCCTTAATTTCCCACTTTTGGGTCAAGGGCTTGATATTTAATTGTGAGACTTAATTCGGCCCACACCTGTAAGGCCCAATTTTAAGGAGTTAAAACTGCTAAAGGCCACTAACTGTAGGAAAGCTATATGGGCCGAACTGCTAACTGTTGTTCAACCCATATACCTAGATAATATTAATCAATAATATTATGGATTAAATTTGGGCTTTAATAATGGGCTTCACAGATATTAATTGATTGGATCAGTTCTATCCTTGCATGTGATGTATTGATGTATGATGTGCAACGTACATGGGCCATAAGTACTTGGCCCATGCAGATGCGATAGTGGCTCTTGCGCACACCATGGCTGAATGTACATCATTGCCATGGTGTCCCTATGGGTCATTGGTTGACCTCCCTCAGTAGTGGGCCCCATATCCCCTGAAAAGGATACGTGCAGAACCCTAGCCATTTATGGCCCACCAGTAATCTGGCTTTATGAAAGTCAGTGGGAGCCACTTTGGTTTGACCTAAATTAAACTAGGGCATAACTTTTCTTACCTCCTAAAATATGAGTGCATGTGATAGGGAGATTCATATGATGAACTCTCTAAAGGCCTCCCATCATTAGCATGAAGATGGGTCCTTCAGTAATGAGGAAACACACCATAAAATCGGGGTATCCATTTGCTGCTAGATCTGTCGGAGTGTTTCATAAGATGATAGGGGCGTCATAGACCGATGTGGGAGGGGATTACTAGAAAATGGAAGACTCTCTCACGGTACCTTGGCGTTCACGAATATGATAGATGAGCACTCACTGGACAGAAAGGTTTAATCTAAAATGGCAATGAACCTTGTCTGACAAAGGCCAAAGGGAATGCTCATATGATGAGTGGATATGATCCTTCACAGAAAGGTGGTGGGGTTATGTAGCTAAAACAGTTGCCTCCATGCACCCTATGTGATTTCCCACATTTCTAGAGACAATTTGCAATCTCCATCACTGGGATAGGAGGGAAATCTCGGAGATGAATAAATGGAAATGGAACATAGATTGAAAGCCATATCTATGTAGATAACATGAAACAAATTATGTTGTGGACTAATGTTTGTTTTTTATCATAAATGGAAAATGGACAATTTGCAAAGCTTTTAGATGACAATAAGCTTAAGGGCCCAAACTATGCCAACTGGTACCATAACCTTATGCTGGTCCTAACTTCTGAGAAGTTGAACAAGGTGGCTAAAAACCTGCCCTGGAGCATCCGGGTGATAGGGCTTATGAGGCTTGTAGGAGGGACTATCAAGACTGGGAGGGGAAAAACTCCCTGGCCCGGTGTTGCATCATTGCCTCCCTAGACAATCCGATATAGAGGCAGTTTGATCATATCGAACTAGCCAAGGACATATTGGATAGTTTAAAGACAATGTATGAAGAGCAAAATCGTTCTACTCGGTGAAAGGTCTTGAAGCAGTTCATGACTCCGCAGATGACCAAGGGCCAGCAAGTTCATGACCATTGTCTTCGGATGATAAGATATATTGATGAGCTTGAGGCTCTTGGATCCGAGCTGGACCATTTAACCCAGATAGATGCCATCCTAAATTCTTTGCCTCCTTCATTCAATCTGTTCATCATGAATTACAACATGAATAAGCTGAATGTCAGCATTCAGGAACTTAGCAATATGTTGCAAAGGGCCGAAGAAATGATTAAGAAGGATGAGCCTCTAGCCATGCTTGTTGAAGCTGGCAAGTCAGGCAAGAAAAAGAGGAAGGCAAAGAAGAAGCCCCAGAATAAAGCCACCAAGTCCAAAAGGCAGAAGAAGGATAGAGCATCGGATGCTTGCCACTAGAAGAGGAACTGTCCTCAGTACCTGGAATCCAAGAAAGGTAATTTCAAATCCCGTGTCATAGAAACCAATTTGTTGGTTACTTCTGCTTCCTGGTGTATTGACTACGGGGCATCAACTCATGTGTGTAACTCACTGCAGGGGTTCAGGATATGCAGAAGACTGAGTGATGGAGAAGTAACTCCTTACTTGGGAACTTCTGCAAGTATTGTAGCTACGGCAATAGAAACCGTAGAGTTATTTTTTAGAGAATGATTTATTGTACTTAAAGATTGTCTTTATGTACAGAATTTGAGAAGAATTTTGATTTTTGTTTCAAAATTGTGTGCGGATAGATATTCTATTCTTTTTTGTAATACGATTACTATTAAAAGAAATAACAAATTCATCGCATACGGAGAACTTGAGAATGGTCTCTACATTCTTCATCCTTCTCTGGAAACTAACATAGCCGAAACTACGTCGGATATTATCCCCAAGAAAAGAATCTGTGATACAGTTAATCCCACGTGCCTGTGGCATTACCGACTTGGCCATATTAATATAGATCATATCACAAGGTTGGTAAAGGATGGTCCTTTGGATTTTCTAATTGTAGAACATCTTCCCACTTGTGTGCCTTGGCTTCAGGGTAAGATGACAAAACGGCCATTTAACGGTAAGCCTGAAAGATGTACAAGAATGCTTGACCTTATACGTAATGATGTATGTGCTCCCCTGAGTGTTAGGACTCGTAACTAGCACGTGTATTTTATTACATTCACTGATGATTATTCTCGGTATGGTTATGTGCACCTAATGAGACACAAGTCTAAATCATTTGAAAAGTTCAAAGAGTTCAGACAAGAGGTCAAGAAACAGTTAGGGAGAGAAATTAAGACGCTTCGATCAGATCGAGGTGGCGTGTATCTCTCTGATGAATTCAAGGACTACTTGAAGGTCAATGAGATAGTATAACAATTGCCTCCTCCTGCTACACCACAGCTCAATGGTGTTTCAGAGAGGAGGAATAGGACCTTATAGGTTATCGTCCGGTCACTTCTCGTGCACTTAGAGCTGCCCACATCCTTTTGGGGTTTTGCATTAGAGACTACGATATACGTACTAAATTGGGTTCCAACCAAATCAGTTTTGAATACTCCATATGAACTTGGGACGAAAAGAAACCAAGTGTCAGACACTTGAAGATTTGGAGTTGTCCAATGCACGTTAAAAGAATGAGTGCGAACAAATTAGAATCCAAGACCAGTCGTTGCCTATTCGTAGGCTACACCAAGGGCTCTGCGGGTTACCTATTCTATGACCCAGGTGAGCAGAAGGTGTTTTACAGCTGAAATGCCGATTTATTGGAGGAAGACTCTACCCTGAACAATCATCGTCAGGAAGTTGTTCTTGATGAAGAGAGCTCAGGGTCAATGGCAGATGTCTCACAAGCTATGACTTGTGAGAAGGATCCCGTGACTTATGCGTAAGCTATGTTGGATATAGATTCCTTGAAGTGGGTAGATGCCATGACAGATGAGATGGATTCAATGGAGACCAATGGAATCTAGACTCTAGTAGATCTGCCCCTCAGGGTAAAAGCAATTGGTTGCAAATGGATCTATAAGAGGAAGAAGGGCCCCGATGGTAAGGTTGAGACCTACAAGGCTCGTCTAGTGGCGAAAGGGTATACTTAGAAAGAGGGCATTGATTAAGAGGAAACCTTTTCACTGGTGGCCATGCTTATATTCATTAGGATCCTCCTAATGTACCAGCATACCATCACTTCGAGATTTGGCAAATGGATGTCAAAACTACGTTCTTGAATGGAGATCCTATTGAATATATCCATATATGGACTTAAGCAAGCTTCTAGGAGTTGGAACATCCGGTTTGAGTCTACTGTCAAAAAGCTTGACTTTGAGCAAAATCTGGATGAACCCTGTGGTTACAGGAAATCCAATGGGGATAAGGTTACGTTCTTGGTTCTGTATATGTAGACAACATTCTACTCATTGGGAATGATGTAGGAATGTTGACTACAGTGAAAGTATGGCTTTCACAGCAATTCTCCATGAAAGATCTTGGAGAAGCCTCCTATATACTGGGTCTTTGACTCTATAGAGATAGATCGAAGAGGATAATAGGATTATCCCAATCTGCTTACATTGACAAAATAGTCAAGAGATACAGCATGGAGAACTCCAAGAAAGGAAATGTTCCTTTCAGGCACGGAGTCACTCTCTCCAAGGGGATGTCTCCCAAGACTCCCGAGGAGATTGAAGCTATGAAGAACATTCCCTATGCCTCAGTCGTAGGGAGAATCATGTATGTCATGTTGTGCACTCGTCCTGACATTGCTCAGGAAGTGAGTATGGTAAGCAAATTCCAGGCCAACCCAGGGCAGGAGCAATGGACCACTGTGAAAAATATACTTAAGTACCTTAGAAAGACAAAAGAGTCTGGTCTGGTATTTGATGGTAGCTCACTAAAAATCCAAAGGTATACTGATACCAACTACCAGTCAGATCCAGATGGTAGAATGTCTACATCTGGTTATATCTTCATGAGAGGATTGTGTGTTGTTTTGCTTAAAGTTAGCAAACAAGGGTCATAAGTAGAAAGAATAACAGTCCACAATCCAAGCCGAAAACTTTGACGTAAGTGACGTTGCCTAATGAATGAAGGTGTTCATTCCTGAATTTAGAATTCAGTACATCGCCCATTCCACTGTTGTGTGACAACACTGGATCTATGGGAGTTTGATGTTAAAAGGTAGCATCAACAGAGAATGTGGCAAACCCATTGACTAAGCCACTGACATAGAAAGTGTTTGAGAAACACATGGAAAGTCTGGGACTCCGGCTTGTACCAGATTGGACTTAAGTGCAAGTGGGAGTTGTTAGACAGTGTATGCCCTTAGCTCCAATCATAATGATATACCTTATGACATTTATTGTAAATGAATAAAGTACATATTTGATTCATGTTATTATGGTGTGTTTCTATGTAATACCCTTAAACTTGACACATATGATACTTGTGTTAGTTTAGAATGTTCACAGCCGTTAGATAAGTCTGGAGAGATTTATCTTACAAAGGCTGACACTGATGTGCCACCAAGTTGGTTGGGGTAGCCTCTCTCAGCTGTTAGGGTGAGACCGGAGGTACATGCTATGTAGGTTTTACTGAAACCTAGAACCGGGCTAGAATTCCTTGGACCTTGGTGATTAGTGGGCAAAACTGGATTGTTACACCTGACACCTAGACTCAATTATGATACAGCACTAGGTGTCGGATTGGGCTATCTTTGATATGCCAATCAGTGAGATCCTTAGAGGGAGTCAAAACCTGGGTATTTTGGGATAGTCCGAGAATTCATCTGAGTGGGTGATCATAGTGACAGGATCAGCCCCATTGTCGGACAAAGGTAATGATCGGGGATACACTCTCTCTGATGGAAACCAAAGCTGTCGGCAGCCAATTTCAATCGTTGAAATTTGTTTTTGCAGTATATATATATATATATATATATTATGGTTTCAAAATGTTTGCAAAAGGTTTTAATTCCCGGGATCCATGTGAGTAGAGAGTACAACACTGTTCCTTGCAGCCGAGGGAGAGGTCCTTTCTTGTCGGGCAGTGTTTGATCATTATGGGCTGAGAGGTTAAGTGTAAGACCATTGAGGGTAATACCTGATGGGCTAATTGTGCATCTGCCCACAGTCCCTGGGTTTTTATAAGGTGGCTTGGCCCAGGGACCAGTTAGTGTAAGTGTTGGGCTCATTAAGAGCCCATGGTGATGGGCTCAGGGGTTCACTGCCCATATCAGAGAATTCGGCCAGGCCTTATAACAAAGGCTAGGCTGAACCCATGTGGCTAATGTGTAGATTAATGTTTGGGTCCCATGCCATACAAGGAAACCAAGTGGGCAGCAGTTTGGAAGGTAAGTGAGCACATGGACTTAATGGGCCTAAAGCCCAATTCGAACTGGCCTAATTTGATTAGTTAAACAGAGGAGTAGATCAGGGATTGGATCAGCAGATAGGATAGGGAGTTATCCCTATCCACTCAGAGAGTACAGATCCAAATATAGATTTGGATTTGGAAATTCCTAATAAGATTAGGAGGGCTGATCTAATCTACGGATAGGATAAGGCCTTATCCTTATCTCATAAAGAGAACTCCTGATCTAGATACAGATAAGGATTAGGAAACTCCTAATGAGATTAGGAGCTCTCTTTAAGGCTATAAAAGGAGGAGGGGGGCAAACCATTCAAAAGACTCTCAACCCTAGAGATCAATTCTCATATCACAAAGAGAGAAGATTGCAACAATGTAACTTTGCCATATTCTCCCTACGTTCTCCTCTAGTTGCCTTCATTACCAATTCAATCTCCATTCTTGTAGGAGTGATCAAGAAGCGTTCTTCATATCATTCTTTGGAGAAAGGCTGATCTGAAGTCGTGCTCACAGCCTCCATCATATTCTTGCTGAAGGATTTGGTTCTTGGGAAGAACACTGCTAATTCTGTTCCACCCTACATTGTGTCATCTTCAGTGAGAGCAGTCTTTGGAGATTTCTTTGGGTGTGAAAACCTTCATTGGAGGATATTGTTTCTTGGTAACAGGTATCTCCCTCTCCTACCTTTTGGTTTTAGATCTGGTTTGGTTTTTCGTTCAAGATTGATCCTTGAAAATGCAGATTTTCTAAGACAGGGAATGCGATTCTCAAATGAGAGAGAGAAATTTTTGAAATTTCACTCTATCTTCTTGCAAGGTTCGGCCATCCATATAATGGATCTCTAATCCATTCACCCTCCTCCATTTATAGCCTTAAAGAGATCAGCTCCTAATCCCATTAGGAGTTTTTTTATTCAAATCCTTATTTGAATCTGGCCTATCCTTAAGAGATAAGGATAAGCCCTTATCTTATCTACAGATTAGATTAGCCCTCCTAATCTCATTAGGAGCTTCCTGATCCAAATTCTTATTTGGATCTGGACTCTCTGAGTGGATAGGGATAACTCCCTATCCTATCTGTTGATCCAAATCCCAAAACCGCCCCTTCTTTAACTAATCAAATTAGACCAATTCGAATTGGTCTTTAGGCCCATTAAGTCTATGTGCTCATTTAGCCTCCAAACTACTGCCCAATTGGGCTTACTTGCATGGCGTGGGACCCAAACATTGATCTACACATCAGCCACATGGGTTCAGCTTAGCCTCTATTACAAGGCCTGGCCGAATTCACTGTAATGGACAGTGAACCCCTGAGCTCATCACCATGGGCTCTTAATGGGCCCAACACTTACACTAAGTGGTCCCTGTGCCAAGCCACCTTATAAAAACCCAGAGACTGTGGGCATATGTAAGTTTAGCCCAACAGGTATTACCCTCAATGGTCTTACACTTAACCTCTCAGCCCATAATGATTAAACACTGCCCGACAAGAGAGGACCTCCCCCTCGACTACAAGGAATAGTGCTGCACTCTCTACTCACATGGATACTGGGAATTAAAACATTTTGCAAACATTTTGAAACCATAATATATATGTATATATTTATATAAATAAACTTTGCAAAAAAAAAATTCAACGATTGAAATCGACTGCCGGTAGCTTTGGTTTCCGTCAGAGAGAGTGCATCCCCGATCATTACCTTTGTCCGACAAAGGGGTTGATCTTGTCACTATGATCACCCACTCAGATGAATTCTCAGACTGTCCCAAAATACCCAGGTTTTAACCCCCTCTAAGGATCTTACTGATTGGAATATCAAAAACAACCCAATTTGACACTTAGTGCAGTATCAAAATTGAGTCTAGGGGTCAGGTGTAACATTCCAATTTTTCCCACTAATCACCAAGGTCCAGGTCAATACTGGAATTCTTGTCTGGTTCAGAGTTTCAAGTAAACCTAGACTGCATGTACCTCGGTCTCACCCTAGCAACTGAGACAGGCCACCCCAACCAACTTGGCGGCACATTAGTGTTAGCCTTGGCAGGATAAATCTCCCCAGATCTATTCAACAACTATGAACATTTTAAACTAACACAAGTCTCATATGTGTCCAGTTTAAGGGTATTATACAGAAACACACCACAATAACATGAATCAAATATGTACTTTATTCATTTACAATAAATGTCATAATGTACATCATCCTGATTGGAGCTAAGGACATACACTATCTAGCAACTCCCACTTGCAATTAGGTCCAATCGGGTACAAGTTGGAGTCCCAGACATTCCACGTGTTTCTCAAACACTTTCTGTGTCAATGGCTTATTCAATAGGTCTGCCACAATCTCCGCTGATGCTACCTTTTAACATCAATCTCTCATAGATCTAGTGTTGTCACACAACAATGGAATGGGTGATGTACTGAATTCCAAATTCCATAATGAATACCTTCATTCATAAGGCAGCCTCACTTACGGCAATGTGTTTGGCTTGGGTTGTGGACTGTTATTCTTTCTACTTATGACCATTGTTTGTTGCCTTTCCAACAATAGCACATGGTCCTATCATGAAGATATAACCAGATGTAGACTTTCTATCAACTGGATCTGACTGGAAATCGGCATCAGTATACCCCTGGATCTGTAGTGAGCTACCATTAAATACCAGACAAAACACTTTTGTCCTTCGGAGGTACTTAACTATGCTTCTCACAGCAATCCAATGCTCCTGCCCTGGATTGGCCTGGAATCTGCTTACCACCCCCACTTCCTGAGCAATGTCAGGATGAGTGCACAACATGACATACACGATGCTCCCTACGACTGAGGCATAGGGAACATCCTTCATAGCCTCAATCTCCTCGGGAGTCTTGGGAGACATCCCCTTGGAGTGAGTGACTCCATTTCTGAAAGGAACATTTCCTTTCTTGGAGTTCTCCATGTTGTATCTCTTGACTATTTTGTCAATGTAAGCAGATTGGGATAATACCATCATCCTCTTCGATCTATCTCTATAGAGTCGAAAACCCAGTATATAGGAGGCTACTCCAAGATCTTTCATGGAGAACTGCTGTGAAAGGAATACTTTCACCATAGTCAACATTCCTATATCATTTCCAATGAGTAGAATGAAGTTTACATACAGAACCAAGAACGTAACCTTATCCCCACTAGATTTCCTGTAACCACAGGGTTTATCTGGATTCTGTTCAAAGTCAAACTTTTTGACAGTAGACTCAAACTGGATGTTCCAACTCCTAGAAGCTTGCTTAAGTCCATATATGGATCTATTCAGTTTACATACCATGTGTTCTTAACCCGCAACTATGAAACCTTGTAGTTGCTGCATATAGATATCTTCAATAGGATCTCCATTCAGGAACGCAGTTTTGACATCCATTTGCCAAATCTCGAAATGATGGTATGCTGCTACAGCTAGGAGGATCCTAACGGATTTAAGCATGGCAACCGGTGAAAAGGTTTCCTCATAATCGATTCCCTCTTTCGGAGTATACTCTTTCGCCACCAAACGATCCTTGTAGGTCTCAACCTTACCATCGAGGCCCTTCTTCCTCTTATAGATCCATTTGCAACCAATTGCTTTTACCCCAGGGGGCGGATCTACTAAAGTCCATACTCCATTGGTCTCTATTGAGTCCATCTCAGCTCTCATGGCATCTACCCACTTCAAGGAATCTATGTCCAACATAACTTCTGTATAAGTCATGGGGTCCTCTTTAGAAGTCATAGCTTCCACCAGGTAACTATCCTGGTCAAAGCCAAAACAGACTGGAGGCTAAGGAGAATAAAAAGTACCCTATTTTTATCCCCAAATATTCATTCTTTTACATTAACTTAGCACTCAATTGAATGCATTACTCTTGTATTTCGGTTCAGGGCAAGCAAGAAGGCGATTGTAAGGAAACAAGGCTAATCGGATGATTTTGCACAGTTTCGGCACTGTTCAGTAATCTGGGCTTAACTCTCAATCCCGGACTTCAATTTGGATGATTCAAGATACACTGGAAATATAAGGGAAAGGCCCGCAACTCTCTTGTTTTGGGTTTTGATAGATTCAATCTGCATCGAGGTCAATATCAGGCCCGAAGTCAAAACAATTTCATAGTAAAGCCCAGCCCATAGCTGAAGCCCAAATTCGCAGAAGAGTCCTATAGCGGCCCAAGTTATTAAAGAAGCCCAACTCGAATTCAAGAATGAAGGGTCCTATCAGATTTAAATTGCAATTGTAATCCTAAAAATATAAGAGATTGAGATTACTAGATAGGATAGGATAGAAGTAGATCAGATTAGGACTTTCTAATTGTAAAGTTAATCTCCCAAAGAGAGTTGGAGAGAGCCCCCTCCTCCTAAAGCTATATAAAGGGGTGGGAGGGGGGGCGGGGCGGACCAGCTTTGGGCATCACTCAATCATCCAGCAATCAAGCATCAAGCAACTCAATCAAGGAAGATCAGTTCAGCCATCTGAGAAGCAAAGCCTGGAGGAATCGAAAATCGTGAGTAGCTAAGCTTTTCTTTTCTGGTTCAAGGGGGGTGGTTCGATTGTGTCATTGTGAGGTTCTGTATTTAACTCAAGTTCTTGCTTTTAAATTCAAGTATTCATTGGTTCTTGTGCATATTCTCAATGAATTTTAATGTTAATTAGTCTGACAAATTAATTAATATTGATTTTCCTATTGCTATCCATGGTTCGGTGATCTGTAATTGTCACAAATAGTGGTACAAGTAGCAATTAGGTTAATATCTTTCTGGGTCAATTGTTCGTGACAGCCTTTGACCAATGTATTGACATGTTTTAACCTAAAGGAAATCAATGGAACAAGATTTGATAATTGCAGCTATCTCAATTATTGTTGTTTAACTATTTTCACAAAGTTTAATGCTATACCTAGTTAATATGGAGTGCTATCGTACCCAGTCGATTAGTGATAAGTGTTGATCGAATGTTGGGTTTGGTAAGCTGATTTAGGAAAACACAAGGTTTATAATGGCTATCCTAATAAATCTAAGGTTAAATGCTTGAATTGCAAGACTGTCGTAGTTTACCTATGATCGATGACCAATTGATCAATCTGAAACCCTGAATCAGAATCCGGTAAGACTGATTTCTCTTGTTTGGTATTGCTACTGCTGTCTTGTTATTTTAGAAATTTTAATTATTTAATCTTCCCACTCTATTATACTGCACATTCGGTTGAGAAATTATTCCCTAGCTCTCTGTGGGATTCGACCTAGTACCACTATACTGCAAAAAAATTTATTGTGGGACTAGCATTAATTTTGAGGGCTTCGACAACCCGTCAGAGGCCTGGAAACACAAGTAGATCTTCTAGGTTGGCCACTACCTGGAACTTGTGGGACACCTCCCACTATTCCTGAGCTCTACTCATCAAGAACAATTTCTTGAGGATGATTGTTCATGATGTATTCTTCCTCCAAGAAATGGGCATTTCGGCTGCAGAACACCTTCTGTTCTCCTGGGTCATAGAATAGGTAATCCTTCTTAATCAGTTCTTCATCCCTCTGCAACATATTGTCGAGTTCCTGAATGCTGACATTCAGCTTGTTCATGTTGTAATTCATGAAGAATGGATTGAAGAAAGGAGGCAAAGAATTTAGGATGGCGTCTACCTTAGAGACATGGTCCAACCCGGATCCAAGAGCCTCAAGTTCATTGATATAGCCCATCATCCAAAGACAATGGTCATGAACCTGTTGACATTTGCGCGGTCATGAACTATTTCAAGACTTTTTGCCGAGTAGAACGGTTCTGCTCTTTGTACAATGTCTTTAGACAATCAAATATGTCCTCGGCCAACTCGATCTGATTGAACTGCCTCTGTATCGAATTGTCCAGGGAGGCAAGGATATAGCATCGGGCCAGGGAATTTTTCTCTTCCCACTCTTGGTAGTCCCTCCTACGAGCCTCAGAAGCCCTATCTCCCAGACGCTCCAGGGTAGGGTTTTTAGCCACCTTGTCCAACTTTTCAAAAGTCAGGACCACCATAAGGTTACAGTACCAGTCAACATAGTTTGGTCCTTTAAGTTTGATTTCATTCAATAGCTTTGCAAATTAGGGCTGAGAACAGCCCCCATCGAACCACAGATTCGGTCCAACCAATTTGGTCCAATATGGTTCAAATGGGTCTAGGGTTTGATTTTTAATTCAAGGATTAATTCAAAAAAATGATCTAAAATTAATTACTGACCAAAGACAATTAGAAATCAGTAACAGGGCAGTTCGCACATCTCCCAACCTGCAAAAAAGATGTTAGACCACAGTTTGCAGTTTCATAAACTACAAATCACAGATAGCGAATTCCTTATCTACGAATTCTCCTTCTCTTGCGTAGCCATCTTCGATCATGAAATAAAATAAATAGAAAACCCCAATTTTTCTATTAATATTACATCAGATTGAATTCCTATACATTCAGTCTAAAAAAATTAATTACAGACTAGAATGTAAAAATTTGCAAATCGCAGATATCTTGCGCCAATAAAAAATTTGATCTCCTGTGTACAAACAACCCATAAATCAAGAAAATTATAAAGAACAATTCTAAATATATTTCAAATTTATAAAGAATTAATTTCAGATCATTCACCCTTGATCTGGGAAACAATTTCCCAGAAACACCACAATCTGCGCAAATCGGGTAGAACACCTTCTGCCCATTTGCGTAGGTTCAGATCTGATCTATTTTGGTTCAAGATTTGAACCATGGCTTTGATACCACTGAAGGGATGAGAGATCCATCATATGAATGGCTGAACCCTACAGGTAGGTTGGGCGAAATTTCAAAAAATTCTCTCTCCCATGTGGGAATCACATTCCCTATTTTAGAAAATCTACATTTTCAAGGATCAATCTTGAACCAAAAACCGAACCAGATCTGAAACCGAAAGGTAGGAGAGGGATATACCTGACACGGAGTAGCAGTAACTCCCATGAAGGTATTCACACCCAAGGAAAGTTCCAAAAACTACTCCCCACTAAAGATGACACAGCGTAGGGTGAAGCATAATCAGTAGGTTCTTCACAAGAACCGAATCTTCAGCAAGAATTCGATAGAGGGTATGTGAGCACAACTTCAGGCCAGTTTTTCTCCAAAATCTGATATCAAGAACTCTTCTTGCTTGTCCCTACAGTGGAGATTGAACTGGCAATAGCAGCGGCAGGAGGAGGGCACAAGAGCAAAAATTGGCACAGTCTTACTGTAGCTGTCTTCTCTCTTTCTGTGATATGAGATCTGAATTTTTTTGAGATGTTTTGAATGGTTCGTCCCCTCCTCCTTTTATAGCTTTAAAGAGATCAGCTCCTAATCCCATTAGGAGTTTCCTTATTCAAATCCTTATTTGAATCTAGACTCTCTTTAAGAGAAAATGATAAGCCCTTATCTTATCTATAGATTAGATCAGACCTCCTAATCTCATTATGAGCTTCCTTATCCAAATCCTTATTTGGATCTGAACTCTCTAGTGGATAGGGATAATTCCCAATCCTATCTGTTGATCCAAATCCCAGATCCGCCCCCTTCTTTAACTAATCAAATTAGCCCAGTTCGAAATGGGCTTAAGGCCCATTTAAGGTTATGTATTCATTTAGCCTTCCAAACTGCTGCCCAGTTGGGCTTCCTTGTATGGCGTGGGACCCAAACATTGATCTACACATCAGCCACATGGGTTCAGCCTAGCCTCTGTTACAAGGCCTAGCTGAATTCACTGTAATGGACAGTGAACCCCCGAGCCCATCACCATGGGCTCTTAATGGGCCCAACACTTACACTAAGTGGTCCCTAGGCCAAGCCACCTTATAAAAACCCAGGGACTGTGGACAGATGCAAGATTAGCCCATCAGGTATTACCCTCAATGGTCTTACACTTAACCTCTCAACCCATAATGATCAAACACTGTCCAACAAGAGAGGACCTCTCCCTCGGCTACAAGGAACAGTATTGCACTCTCTACTTACATGGATCCCGAGAATTAAAACATTTTGCAAACATTTTGAAACTGTAATATATATGTATATCTTTATATAAATATATTTTGCAAAAACAAATTTCAACGATTGAAATCGGCTGCCGACAGCATTGATTTCCACCAGAGAGAGTGCATCCCCGATCATTACCTTTGTCTGACAAAGGAGCTGATCCTATCACTTTGATCACCCACTCAGATGAATTCTTGGATTGTCCCAACATACCTAGGTTTTGACCCCCTCTGAGGATCTCATTGATTGTTATATTAAAGATAGCCCAATCTGACACTTAGTGCAGTATCATAATCGAGTCTAGGGGTCAAGTATAACATTCTAGTTTTGCCCACTAATCACCAAGGTCTAGGGAAATACTGGAATTTTGGTCTGGTTCAGGGTTTCAAGTAAACCTACACTACATGTACCTCGGGTTTCACCCTAGCAGCTGAGACAAGCCACCCCAACCAACTTGGTAGCATATCAGTGTCAGCCTTAGCAGGATAAATCTCCCCAGATCTATCCAACGGCTGTGAACAATTTAAACTAACACAAGTCTCATATGTGTCCAGTTTAAGGGTATTACACAGAAACACACCACAATAACATGAATCAAATATGTACTTTATTCATTTACAATAAATGTCATAATGTACATCATTTTGATTGGAGCTAAGGGCATACACTGTCTAACAAGGATGCACTCTCTCTGATGGAAACCTAAACTTCCGGTAGTTGATTTCAAATGTGAAAATTTGTTTTTTGCAATATATATATATATATATATATATATATATATATATATATGTATATATATTATGGTTTCAAAATGTTTGCAAAAGGTTTTAATTCCTGGAATCCATGTGAGTAGAAGTTCCTTGCATCTGAGGGAGAGGTCCTCTCTTGTCGCGCAGTGTTTGATCATTATGGGTTGAGAGGTTAAGCGTAAGACCATTGAGGGTAATACCTGATAGGATAATCTTGCATCTGCTCACAGTCCTTGGGTTTTCATAAGGTGGTTGGACCCAAGGACCATTTAGTGTAAATGTTGGGCCCATTAAGAGCCCATGGTGATGGACTAAGGGGTTCATTGTCTCATATAGTGAATTCGGCCAGGCCTTATAACAAAGGCTGGGTTGAACCCATGTGGCTGATGTGTATATTAATGTTTGGGTCCCATGCCATACAAAAAGAGACAAATGGGCAGTGGGTTAAGAGGTTAAGTGAGCACATAAGCTTAATGGGCCTAAAGCCCAATTCGAACTGGGCTTAAGTTAGTTAATTAAAAGGAGTCAAGATATGATTTATAATCTAATTAGGATTAGCTGAAGGATAAGATGAGTCTTATCCATTCAAGGGTTCAGATCCAAATATCATATTTGGATTAAGGAACTCTCTCCTAATTAGATTAGGAGGCTGATCCTGAGAAGGCTATAAATAAAGGGGGTGAATTCCTCAGTTACGCAACACAGCAACCTACAGAATTCTCTCTTATTCTTGCCATCCCTACCTAGTTCAATTTCCTCTTGAGGAATTGATCAAGAAAGGTTTGTGATATTGTTTCTTACCTGAAGAAACAATTTGAAGTCGTGCTCACCAGCCCCTATTCGATTCTTGCTGAAGGATCCTGGTTCTTGTTGAAGAGTCATCTTGCTGAGCCTGTTTCATTACACACTATGCCATTTTCGGTGGAAGTGGGTTTTGGTATTCTCCTAGGGCGTGAACACCTTCATTGGGAGTTATTGCTACTTCGTATCAGGTATATCCCTCTCTTCTCCTTTGGTTTTAGCTCTGGTTCAGTTTTGGATTCAAGAACGACTTTTGGAAATGTAGATTTCTAAAATAGGGAATGTGATTCCCAAATGGGAGAGAGAGAGTGAGAGAAATTTTTTTGAAATTTTGCCTAACCTTCCCGCAGGGTTCGGCCATCCATATGATGGATCTCTCATCCCTTCACATACAAGGCACTTATAGCTAGGATGTCACTAGTAAAGGAGGTCGGTGTGAAACACCTTATTGTCTATGGTGACTAGTAGTTGATTGTTAACCAAGTGAACATGAAAGACAAGGCTCGGGAGCCTAGCATGTTGGCTTACTTAGCCAAGGTTAGAAAGCTCTTCCCATAATTCTGCTCTTGGCACATCTAGCAAATCCCAAGGTCTAAAACACCAAGGTTGATGCACTGTCAAAGTTGGCTGGTGCAGCAGACATTAAAAAGAGGATGGTTTACATTGAAGACCTGCCATTATAAAGCAGCACAAGTGGCAGAAGAGATCGCTAATGTCTTGGCCACAGAACCAGACTAGATAGATTCACTCATTGATTATCTGTACCATGGGACCCTACCAATAGAACACAATGCAGCTCGAAGGGTAGAGCAGCAGTCAACTCTCTATGTGACCATTGGTGAGCAACTGTATCACAGGTCATTCATGCTCTCCAACCTATGTCGCTTGCCCCTAATAGAAGCAAATCTGGTGTTATGTGAGATCCATGAAGGTCTCTATGGGGGACACTTGGGGGTAGAACGCTGGCCTAGAAATCCCTACAACAAGGTTATTACTGACCAACTATGAAGGCGGACACACTAGAACTTGTTTAGAAGTGCGAGAAGTGTTAGTGGCATTCTAACATACCACTTCATCCCGCCGTCAACCTAAGGTGCCTTACCAGCCTGTGGCCATTCACATAGTGGAGGATAGATATCATATGTCCCTTCCCATCTACGACTAGGCAGAGGAGGTTCTTAGTGGTCGTGGTGGACTATTTTACAAAGTGGGTGGAATCCAAGCCATCGGTATCAATTACAACTCGAGACATGCAAAACTTCTTTTGGAGGAACATCGTCTCCAGATTTGGACTCTCTAGGGCGCTGATATCAGACAATGGGAAGTAAATCGAGGATATCAAGTTCCAAAATTGATGTGCATAGATGGGAATCTAGAAAAATTTCACCATGGTGGCCCACCCTAGGCGAACGGTCAAGCCAAAGCCACAAACAGGACAATACTCCACAGACTCAAAGCTCAACTCTCTTGAGCTAAGGGTTTATGGGTGGATGAGCTACCTAGTGCTCTATGGGCCTACTGAACTACCTGTTAGACAGTTTTGTATGCCCTTAGCTCCAATCAGTTTGATGTACTTTTGACATTTATTGTAAATGAATAAAGTGCATATTTGATTCATGTTATGTGGTGTGTTTCTATGTAATACCCTTAAAACCGGACGCTTATGAGACTTGTGTTGGTTTAGAATGTTCACAGCCATTGGGTCGGTCTGGGGAGACCTATCCTAATAAGGTAGACACTGATGTGCCACCAAGTCGGTTGGGGTGGCCTGTCTCTGCCACCAGGGTAAGACCCGAGGTACATGCAGTGTCGGATAAGCTTGAGACCTTGAACTGAACCAGAATTCTAGTATTGCCTTGGACCTTGGCGATTAGTGGGCAAAACTGGAATGCTACACCTTACCCCTAGACTCGATTATGGTTCCGCACTAAGTGGCAGATTAGGCCATCTTTGATATGCCAATCAGTGAGACCCTTAGACAGTTTTGTATGCCCTTAGCTTCAATCAAAATGATGTACTTTATGAGTTTATTGTAAATGAATAAAAGTGCATATTTGATTCATGTTCCCTTGGTATGTTTATGTGTATTACCCTTAAACTGGACACTTAATGAGACTCGTGTTAGTTTAAAATGTTCACAGCCAGTGGGACGGTCCGGGGAGACCTATCCTGACAAGGCTGACACTATGGTGCCACCAATTCGGTTGGGGTGGCTTGTCTCAGCTACCGGGGTGAGACCCTAGGCACATACAGTGTAGGATTCATTGAATCTCTGAACTGGATCAGATTTCCAGTATTGCCCTGGACCTTGGAGATTGATGGACAAAACTGGAAAGTTACACCCGACCCCTAGACTCGATTATGATACTGCACTAGGTGTCGGATTAGGCTGTCTTTGATGTACCAATCAGTGAGATCCTTAGTGGGGGTCAAAACCTGGGTATGTTGGGACAGTCTGAGAATTCATCTGAGTGGGTGATCATAGTGACAAGATCAACCCCTTTGTTGGACAAAGGTAATGATCGGGGATGCACTCTCACTAATGGAAACCAAGACTACCGGCAACCGATTTCAATCATTGAGATTTGATTTGCAAAATATATTTTATATGAGATATAAAATTATATAAATTATGATTTTGAAATGATTTGCAAAAGGTTTTAATTCCCGGGATCCATATAAGCAGAGAGTGCAACACTGTTCCTTGCAGCCGAGGGAGAGGTCCTCTTTTGTTGGGCAGTGTATGATCATTATGGGCTGAGAGGTTAAGTGTAAGACCATTGAGGATAATACCTAATGGGCTAATCTTGCATCTGACCACAGTCCCTGGGTGTTACAAGGTGGCTTGGCCCATGGACCACTTAGGGTAAGTGTTGGGCCCATAGAGCCCATCTGATGGGTTTCAGGGGGTGCACTGTCCATAACAGTGTATTCAGCCAGGCCTTGTAACAAAGGCTGGGCTGAACCCATGTGGCTGATGTGTAGATCAATGTTTGGGTCCCACGCCATACAAGGAAGCCCAACTGGGCAGCAGTTTGGAAGGCTAAATGAATACATTACCTTAAATGGGCCTTAAGCCCATTTCGAACTGGGCTAATTTGATTAGTCACTTAAGGGGCAAATTCTGAGATGGATCGGCTGATAGGATTGGGCCCACACCCTATCCACTTAGAGAGTCCAAGATCTAAATAAGATTTAGATCTGGAAACTTCCAAATTAGATTAGGAGATGGCTGATCTAATCTACATATAAGATAAAGGTTATCCCCTATCTTAAAGGGACTTCTAATCCAGATATGATTTGGGTTAGCAACTCCTAATGGGATTAGGAGTTGATCGCTTTAAGTCTATAAAAGGAAGAGGGGGCAGCAGCCTTTAGACATCACAAGCAAGCAATACAGATTCTTGTCTTCAAAGCTGAAATCACAAGAAGAGAGAATCTGCACCCTGTAAATACTCTCTTGCCGCCTCCTTCCTGCAGCCGCCGCCTACAGCAGTTCGATCTCCAGTTATTGGGAGCTATCAAGATTGGATCTTGATTCCAATCTTTTGGAGAAAAGATTGGTGGGAGTTGTATTCACAAGCCGTCTAGGTGATTCTTGAGAAGGATCAAGTTCTTTTGGAAGAACACTGTTGATTCTGCTCCACTCTGCACTGTGCCATTTTCAGTGGGAGCAGTTTTTGGATCCTTCCTTGGGCGTGAACACCTCCATTGGGAGATACTGCTTCTCTGTATCAGGTATTATCTCTCCCTTCTCCTTTTGGTCCAGATCTGGTTCAGTTTATGGTTCAAGAATGATCATTGAAAATATGATTTTCTAAATGGGGAATTCGATTCCTAGTTGAAGGGAGAGAAAAATTTTTGAAATTCGCCCCCTTATTCCACAATCTTTGGGCTATCCCTTCAAATTCGAGTTGGCAACTTGGTACTCAAGAAAGCTATGATGCTTGATCTCGACATAGGAAAGCTGGGTTAGAACTGGGAAGGCCCCTATAGAGTCTTAAGGGTGATCAGCGAAGGCACATACAAGCTCAAAACCTTGGAGGAGTGGTAGGTACCCCATGTGTGGAACATCAACAACTTAAAGAGGTATTATTTATGAGGAGTTCAAAGTTTTGAGTTGCATCCATGAGAATTGTGAATTATACTAAGTGCAAAAGTATAGACCGCCCGTTACGACGACCTGGTCAAACCGCTAAATAAACAAGGGGAAACCAAACTGCTTTAAGCTCTAAAGCCCCTTAGGTTGACCTCCAAAGACATTGGTAGATTGGCAACGATTCAACTTAGTCAAGGAGATATATAGTTTAGCAACGTTTTGACTTAGCCGAAATTGCAAGTCTAGTTACTTTGGCACCTGGGAATTGGTGCACCTCGTCACCTCAACTCGCATTCTACACTTAGCCTATTTTCTAAGATAGTCGAGTTCAGAGGATTGAAATACAATATGTACATGGGGCATCCAAGAGAAGAGACAAGAAAGTCAGATATTTGGGGGCTCCATAGTGCTCACACCATCCCACCGTCAACATCAGTACCAGCTCCACCACCCATACTGCCTTCGACTAAAAAATCCAAGACTTGATCCCTAGGCTTGTCAATTCACCTAACATGTCTTATTGGATGCCTATATAGGGCTTGCCATGAAAAGCTAGAAGCCACTATCCCTAGGCTTGTCAATGATACCCGAAAATCCAGACTCAATTGAATTATCTTGCATTTGGATGATGTATTTATGTAATCAGGTTGAATTTAGATGTTATAATCCACCTCTGATTTATAATTGGATTGGATTCAGACTTTACCCCAATTAAGGTTGGCATGACCCTAATAGTAGGGGTGTCAGTGGTATTCAAAAATCTGATTGTGAATTCGAGATTTGATATAATCGAATTGGATTCAGATAATTCAAATATGGAATTAGTCGAATTTGGATATCCTATTCATATCGAATAGTTAATTGGATTAGAATTCGGATATGACCTGGTTTGATTTGATAAATATCTGAGTCCAACCAATTATTTAGTTCTTATTATAATATATAAAATATTTAAATATCTTATATAATTCATATATATATAATAATTAAATTATATAAATAATTTATATATTTATATGATTTTTATAAATAAAATATTTATTTTATATATTGATTAATTACCTAAAATAATTAATTATTCAAATTTGAATCAAATCGAATATTCGAATATTTAATTGGATTCAAATTCAAATATAAATTTTTAATATTTGTCAAATATCGAATCAAATTTGGATATCAGATTTTCTAATCAAATTCAAATTTGAATATTGCTTGATGTAATTCAAATTCAATCCGTTTACACCTCTACCTAATAGTTCACTACAAATATGTTATTTACCTATCACTAGGACTTCCTTCTAATTAACTTCTTTATCACCGAGGTGGCTGTTTGTATTGTCTGATTCAGACCTGACCGAATATTATGTATGGAATATTTAATATATATTAAACGTTTATTCATTATTTATTATTTATTATAATCAGGTTTATTTGTCCTGATAACCGATCTATTCGATTTCGGGTCAAAAAATTACAAACCCTATCAAGTCCGGTTTTGAGTCTAGGTCACCAGCATTTCATGCTGGATCGGTTCCAGTTCTGACTAATTCCAACCCAGACCTGACCCGTTGGCATCCATAAATTGGACCATATTTGGATTCCTGTCGAATCTAGTCTTATTAGAGAAAGTTTAGGTACTGGCTGGACAACAATTCCAACAGATTTGAAACTTGGTCCAGCTCCCAATCCTAAAAATTTCTTCTAAAAGAAGGGCACCAAACATGGATGTTATCTTTTATCTCATAGCAACCAGCTACCAAGCTATCTTGATTCTTTGCAATCTAGTACAACTGAGGAAATAAATCTTCTAAAGATCTACTACTGCACCATACATCCTTCCAAAATTTAACCTTTTGGCCATTTCCCAACTTAATCGAAATACCCTCATTCATTAAAGGGAAATTTTCTATAATTACCTTCCAGATGGAACATCCTATAGAATTCTCAGAAGCTGTTGTAACCCAGTCCCCTTTTTCTATGTTATATTTGGCTATGACCAAACTTCTCCACCAATTATCTTTTTCTATACCAAATCTCCATATCCATTTACCCAGAAGAGCCTTATTAAAGACTTTCATTTTCCTCATCCCAAGACCACCTTTTCTTTTAGGGGCACAGAGCTGATCCCATCTAACTAAATGAATCTTTTTCTCCTCTTCCTACCCTTTCCAAATGAAGTCACACTGTAACTTTTCCACTTTTTGGGCCACTTTCCTTGGCATTGAGAAAAGAGATAGGGTAGACTTGATAATGAGCACTTTAGAAGAGTAACCCTACCACCCATGAAGCCAACTTCTTTTCTAACCTCTCTAGCACAGGCTCCCACACTAGAGATGATGTGAATTTATCTTCCAAAGGGAGCTCCAGATAAATAGTTGGCAGGTAGCCAACTTGGTAGGCTAGGACCTCAGCTAACTCTTGAATATTTTCTACTTTTCCCACTGGGATTATCCTGCTTTTTGCCCCGTTAACTTTCAGGCCTAATACTACCTCAAATCAGCAGAGAACCGCAAAGAGCACTCCCAATTGGGCTCCAC